>NC_068987.1:68059284-68064224 GCF_001194135.2 Octopus bimaculoides | reverse complement strand
ATATATATATATATACGTGTGCGTGTATATATATATATATATATGTGTGTGTATGTATATATGTGTGCATAAGTATATATATATATATATATATATGTATATATATATATATATATGCATATATATATACGTGTGTATGTATATATGTATGTATATGTATGCATGCATGTATGTATGTATCTATGTATGTTTGTATGTATGTATGAGAATGATTGCGAGTATCTCTGAACGAAAATGCGTATGTAAGTATGTTTGGGGTAGGCATAGAATAGGCATATATTTGTATAGTGTGTTTTTGTGTGAATGTGTGTATACTCGGTTTATAGACATGTATAACATTTGATGATATCTTTGTTATTGTTAAGAGAATTTTCTTCGTTGATATCTAAATTCGATTGTTTATTTTTGATAATTTCTTTTTTCCGGTTATTTACGTTTCGTTTGTTTTTCTTTAATCGCCAAGAGAACCGAAAGCATGCCAGACAAATGCATTCTCTGTTTAATAGTGTCTATAGTGGAAACAATATAAGCCTATGTCATTTTGCATTTCTCTTTATAAAGTTTTTAATATCTTCTATGCTTCATTTAGAATTTTTTTTTTACATTATGATTATCATTGTTCATCATCATCATCATCATCATCATCATCATCATCATCATCATCACCATCATCATCATCATCATATTCTTCTTCTTCTTCTTCTTCTTATTCTTCTTCTTCATCTTCTACTTCTTCTTCTTCTTCTTCTCCTTTTTCTTCTTATTATTATTATTATCATTGCTGCTGCTGCTGCTACTGCTACTGCTACTACTACTACTACTACTACTACTACTACTACTACTACTACAACTACTACTACTACTACTACTACTACTACTACTACTACTACTACTACTACTACTACTATTATTATTATTTTTATTATTATTTTGGCAATGAACCAGTAGACTCGTTAGCACGAAAGATAAATTGTTTAGCGACATTTCATCTGACGTTACTTTCTGAGTTCAAATTCCGCCGAGATCGACTTTGCCTTTCATACTGTCGAGGTCGATAAAATATGTGCTACTGTCTACTAGGGTTCACGTAATCGACTAGCTACTTGATCTAAAATTGCTGACTTCTTGCTAAAATTTGAAATAATAATAATAATAATAATTATTATTATTATTATTATTATCATTATTATTATTATTATTATTATTATTATTAAAAGTCGACTTTACCTATCATTCTTTCGTGGTCGATAAATTAAGTACAAGTTGCGTACTGGGGTCGATCTAATCGACTGTTCCGTTCCCCAAATTTCAGGCCTTGTGCTTATCATAGAAAGGATTATCAGTCATGCATCAGGCGTAGACCGAGGCAGGGCGCCTGGCAACTAGCGTGTCTCCAAGCGGCCAATCGGGCAATGCAGTCGGTGGAAGTTGCGCACTGGAGTTCTTTAGGGGATTAGTGAAGGGCAAGAGCGACAACTTACTCAGAGAGGTCCTGAGCTTCGAGGGCGATAAACTGGCTAGTCTCTTCTGGAGGACTTTCGGGCTGGTAACTCTGGATAACTTCCAGAAATCCCTCACCTGGCAGTGCTACCGGGGATCGCTGCCGGTTCGAGATAAGCTCTACAGGCACCGGTATGCAGTCAGTCGGGCTTGTCTAAGATTCACGTGGAGTAATGAAACTGTTTTGCACGCTATCGTACAGTGTCCGCGCATTGCTGACTCATGGAGCTTTGTCGGACAGTTATTGTCACGTGTAGGACGGTTCCGGCTATCGTCCGAGTCCATTGTGAAGAACGCTCCGCCTCCTTCGTTTGGCCAGGAAGGGAGTGTGGTGGAAGCTATTGAGAGGGTTAAAGACGGGTACCTTCCTCTTTGGCCAAGACCTCATTAATTTTTTCAGGTTCCACCTGAAAAGGAAAGTAAGGCTGGAGAGGCAGGTACTGTTACCCAGTAAGTACGTTGAAATGTGGGTGAATGTACCAAGAATGGCCCGCGTGAATGGGCCTACTCTAAATTGCGCCTGTAGGCCGGAAGGAAAGGAGAGGAAAGGGTGCCTTCCTCAGTTACCGTTGGTGTTAGGGTGTCCAAAATGCGTGTGATCTCTTTGGTCACCTTACGGTGGAACTCCTCTCTATTCGGGAAGCATATTTTTAATTTAATCTCTTTGTTAATGGTTGTGTTTGTTGGCATTTTCAAGTTTAACCTCACTGTCCCTCGTCTGTGTATCGTCCGCAATGTTTTGTGTTCGTCCTGGTGGCCAATAAACAAATAATAATAATAATAATAATAATAATAATAATAATAATAATAATAATAATAATAATAATAATAATAATAATAATAATAATAATAATGATAATAATAAAACTTGTCTCAAAACATGAAAGCAAGAAAGCATCTTACTCAGTAACAAAACAGGCAAAGGAATATCTAAGTGAATTTCAATTGCAACAAATTCAAGAATTAGACGAACTTGAAACACCCGCAGAAAAAGCTAATCGCTTGAAAACCCGTGCTAAAATTGCTGCCTTAGATATTATGACTGATAAATGGCATGGAAAACCTCTCAATGGCAAATACCCAAAGAGAGCGAATAATGCAGATATTGACAAAGCCCTTACCCATTATTATTATTATTATTGTTACAATTAAGAGGTTAAGTCGGCAAAATCGTTAACACGCATCACAAAGTGGTTAGCAGCATTTCTCCCGACATTAAGCTCTCTGTCCAGTTTCCACCGAGCATCCTTTCGAGCTCGATAAATTAAGTACCAGTTGAACCCTGAACTCGATGAAATTGACTAGCCCTCTTCCACAAAGTTTAAACCCTGCGACTACAATAGAAAGTTATATTATTGTTGTTTGTTATTATTATCGTTTACATCATCGTTCTTTTGTTTTTATTACTATAAGGGATTTAGTATCAAAAATATGGTGCATTTCCGAACGAAACGCCTGTAAGACCAGTATCTCAGATTCTGATGGCATAGAATTTCTCCATTGTCTTAGACGCTTATCTGTCGCAATTATTTATTTTTGTCAGCTAAGAGGACTAGGGATACTTAAAAATCAAAATACAACGCATCAACCGATCCGGAAATCTGTAAAAAACTACTACCATGAGTAGTTACTGAGCCACGCGCATTTACAGACTAAGGGTTAGTTGCAAGAATTGCCCTTGAACATTTCTATAACGGTAAGCTCATGCGATTTTCGTTGAAAGCTAAGAGTAACAATGTACGATAATATAAAAACCGTTATAATGGATGACGCCTATACGTGTATGAATAGCAAAAGGCCATTCACCTTTCGATGAGAGTCATCATGAATATATATATATATATATATATATATATGTGTGTGTGTGTGTGTATGTGTGTGTGTGTGTGTGTGTGTGTGTGCAAGTATGTGTGTTTGTGTGTGTGTGTGATTTTGTTTGAGTGAGTGTGTGTTTGTGTTTGTGTGTGTGTGTGTGTGTGTGTGTCTGTGCGTCTGTGTCTGTCTGTGTCTGTGTCTGTGTCTGTGTGTGTGTGTGGTGTGCGTGATTCCGAACATTTGTTTCAAGGTATTATGTGACCTGATACAATAATCTTTAGATCTTGCCTCAATGAATTGGTATAAACTCGCTCAAAAGCTATGCAATTATATATTCAATACATCAGAACAACTCAAGTTACAGGAACGTTATAAGTTTTCCCGACAGATATATCAAATCTGCTTGCTCCAGTGTAGAACAACAGCTAAAAGACTAGGAGCAATCACATTTTATCATAAGAGGTATTTATCAAATTCAGATTACGAGGCCTAAATGGGTTGTACAGATAAATTAATACAAGACGATGCTCCTGAAACTTGGTATCAGGAGAGGAAATGTTACATCCAGCAATGCATATCGAAATCTGCCGGATGTGCCCATGTTAACACGTATTATGAGCTGGCAAACACAAACGAAACTGAAATAATTAAACTGCTGTTTGTTCTGCAAAATAGATTCATGGTTTGCCTACTATGAATACTTAGAGCGAGGGTTTCTACGTCTGTTCATTAGATGATATATATATATATATATATATATATATATATATATATATATATACGTTTAGGTATGTGCGCATGTGTGCAACACAATCGCCACTTGAGCCACTTTGTAACTTCTGCGATAGTACATGAAACATACATACATAGATACATACATACTGCCAGCCAAATTACATTACTTGCTCAAGTAACTGACCTATGTCCCCCTACTACGACTATGGTAAATAGCAAACACAACCGCAATGGTTATCGTAATAGTAGTGGTAGTCAGCATTTTATACCGGCGAAATGTGCCCTTACTGAAATTTTCCGCAAAAAAATAACTTTGGATTTGAAGTACTCTCTCGAAAAGAGAGGATTCTCTACCAAAGTAAGTAAAAAACCATTAGATACGATATTAAAAGCTGTTAACTAAATTGGTGATGGATACTTACAGTAGTATGATGAACCCATATTCTGGCAGATTAACACCTATCTATATGCTCTGGTTACTACAGCAATGCATTACATGAACGACATTCAAAAACTAAACAAAATCGAAACAACAAAGAAAGTATCATTGCAAGTTTTGAAGACAGAGAAAAAGGTAACTGGTTTACGGAAAACCATCATTTATGTAATGATGCTTATTGCGTGCAAACAAGTAAATCGCTATTCTCCCACCAACAGAAAGTAAAGAAGGAGATAGAAATTGGTTGGAGACAGCAAAAGAAGACATTCACTTGCAAAGTGATTACCATCAAGAAGTAGCTTACGCCCACTTTGGGCCTCGTAATCTGAATTTGATAAATTAGAGTTATAAAAGGTTATGTTCTGATCACAACTAAGTCTTAAGTATATGTATATATATAAATATATATATATATATATGTGTGTGTGTGTGTGTGTGTGTGTGTGTGTGT
>NC_068987.1:68056347-68058028 GCF_001194135.2 Octopus bimaculoides | reverse complement strand
CTGCTATTCGGTGGTGCCTCTGAGGAAAATAAGGTGGCGAAAATACAGGTAAGGTCATGACGAATGTCTTAAAATTAGAGCGACATGCGTGCTAATTTGTGGACGTGCATAAATTACATTCACGTACACACACATACACACACACACACACATACACACACACACATACACACACACACACACACACACATTGTGCCTTTTATATATAGCAAATTGTACTCGCACCATGCAGCTTGCCCGAGGGCGTTTATACATCCATACCTGTTAACGGTTATTTTTAATACTTTTCTCGCTGAATTGCGTAATTCGTTTCTCTTTTTGTCATGTGTGATTTTAGTTTTTTTATCTTCTATATAAATAAAGATATTTCCTCCGTCTGAGTACTTTTCTCTCTACAAAACTGAAAGTTACATTGCGGAATACTCATTTTAACGAGTTGTATTTATCTGTCACCCGACAAGCTACACCTGCACCACCGGATGCTCCTGAACCAGTTTTTGAGTGTCCCACCCAAGAGGAATCGATGCTAGATGTGTCGAAGCAATTGTCGTGATTAATAATAAATACCCGTATATTCTATCTTCGGAAAATGTTTATGCATACAGCAATTAAATGGACATGAGTTATGTATAACAGAGTAGGCCAATAAGCTTTTCATATGTGATACTATCTATCAAGTACTAATTTCACGACTGTAAAGGGAACTAAGGACAAATAAAATTAAGTTTACTAGCAAGCCAGTAGACAAGTTGGTTTCCAGTAGGGACAATATTTAGGGGGTAATATTTTGACCACGCTTCCTTTGACGAAAAACATTTACACGCAAAAGTGATAAGGAACTCCTCTGGTTTATGTTTAGGAAACATTATCATCTTAGTGTGTTAATCTACCTTCATAAAAGGTGAGACATTTCTATTTAAGAAAGGAGTGAATATGAGGTTTTATTAATTTATATTTTATACATTTGATATTTTATTTCAATTGACTAATTTTTTTCTAATTTTGTTATAATTTACATTTTTGATTTTTATTTCCATTAATTCATTTTGATATTATTTATGACTTGTGTCAATTTGAATATGTGATGCTCTTTGTTAATAGGATGCTTAAAATAGAGCATGAGTATAAAACAATGGGAAATTATAGGTGATATAGCAGCGCTCTCAAAACGTATCACCTGATGACGTGCAAAATTACTGGAACATATATAATATTTATATTATAGTATATATATGTGAAGCACTCAGCAACTAACAGCTGATGCTAATGCGCAAAAAGAATTGATGTGATCTGGATTAAAATCTGTTCATTCCAACTTTTCACATTATGATATTTTTTTGTGTAGATATATATATATATATATATAAATTCAATAATAGGACGAATTCTTTTACAAGAATTTATCAAGTAGCTAGCGTGAAAAAAACCTCATAAGGGAAAAAAATCCATCATTTATTCCCAAAATATATATTTATATTTATATAAGGGCATTACTATATAATAACGCCTCACGCCATGAGGGAAACTAAGGTCAGACTACTATAAAAAACACATTTTTACCGAATGCGAGGAAATGCAACTCTCAAAGCCAACCCCTTAAAAAAAACGAACTAAATTATAGATCATGATTTCGTAGTTATTGTAGTATTATACAACTTCTACTCGTCAGTATAATACTACA
>NC_068987.1:68051132-68056125 GCF_001194135.2 Octopus bimaculoides | reverse complement strand
TATATATATATACACACACACACTAATAAACAGACACACGTGTGCGCGCGTATGTATCTATAAATGTACCTATACATACATTCAGATATTTACAATATAGAAATAATATATTTCTAAATCTCTCAGAGAGATTTATGCAGTAGCAGCACGATAAAGTGATGGTATGTTGTTAATTTAATGTGACAGTCCCATGAAAGGGAAGAATGCTACTGTTATTTAGCCCTAGGAAACACCGTTTCCTGTTGGACTTATGTTCACTTTGAAAACATGACACAGAAAACGGTATTTCCTGCGAATAATAACAGTAGCACTCTTCTCTTTTATGGGACTGTCACATTAAGTTGACAACATGCTATCACTTTATTTACAGTTTATTAATCGTAAATTAAAATTATTTTTAAACATATTTACAGAATTTTGTGAATAGGATTCCTTAAAGATTATGAACGCCACCGATAAGATTCCCAAATTGTTCTCTGCCAAATGGTTTTGTAAACATTTCCAGTATAGCTAATACTTCAGCAGTTCTCAGAAAAGTTGGCTTATAAGGATTTCTTTGTAGTTGAGTATTACTTCTCAACGGTTTGAAGTGAAATGTCTATTGATTTTATAGAGAATGGCACTGGAGCTATGCTTTCCTGTTTTCTTTTTATTACAGATTGGATTATCTAATCGCAGGCAAAAGAAGCTCCCTAGAAAATTGTGATTTTCATTTTACATGACATTTACCCAACCGCTAGCTACATATCTTCACTAATTTCGTAAATTAAATATTTTATTTTTGTTGTAGTAAAGCGCCTCGCATATTAACTTATTCTCACTTCCCAGTGAATACTAACTCCACTGCTATAATAAAGGTTAGCAAGTGAATACACTGACGAACGCAGTGTGTTAAACATTTTGTCTAAGATGTAATACTGAAAGCATTAGAATAGAATTCATTCACTTTCTATAATGAGATTAATATGATTAGTGAACATTTTAGTATTGCACTCTTTCACTTTATCACAAAATTTTCAATTCAAACTACTAAAATTAAATAATTAGTAAATTAATTATTTAATTATTTTATAATTTTTCTTTATGAAAATATTAATTATTACATTTTTGTTTTTTCTTTAATTGCGAAGGTTTTGTCCTAATTTGCATTTTCAGCGTGGGGAGGTTTTGTACTCTCTTGAGTGATATTTTTATAACCTTTAATCTTATTTATATGCTAAGAGGCAAAATTACAACCGTATCCGCTAATATTGATCAAAAGCACAAATTTATATTTTTAGAGTTGACATTACTAATCAATTTAAAGTAAAAGTTTTAAATAAGATTGTATGCACGACCATAATTCTAAATTGTTTCTATTAATTTATTTCAAAAGTATATTTCCATTAATATTCAGCCGTTTCTTTTTTCATATAAGAGTTATTCAATCAGTATATCTATCATTTTTCATCTCATATTGTACCACAAATATTCCTTTCTAAAAATATGTTTTTCAACCAATCTGCCCTCCGGTCAATATGATTTTCGACCAATCTGCCCTCCGGTCAATATGATCTTAAAATATATAATTTCATTGAATTTACTTACATATTCTCAGGTTTGCTTGAATTACTGCTGTGTCTACTGAGTAATAATACGCATCATATCAACGTGAGAAGTGATTAAAGCTTTATAACACACACGGAACACACTTGTTAGTTGCTCACAATACAAAACCTGCCCATCAAACTGACTAGGCATGTAATGGAACACATGTCTACATATGATTATCAAGCGTTATATATATAATTAAAAAAAACGTTTACTGGAGGTTAGAACTTGCTTTTCCATCAAAACTTTCCTTTCCAAGTAGATCATGGAGATGATAATGGCTGTCAGAAAAGAAAGATATCTGCTCTCAGGGCTTTCTCCAAACAACATATTTCGACTTAGCACTTAGACGGAAGCACACTGCTTACACTATCTTGTTGAAAGCGGGTTGTGGAGCGATATACACGATGGACTCACACCATTGCCTCTCTATATATTACGAAATGGAACTCTCAATGAAGCTATTGCCTGACTAGTAGAGAGCAGTGTGTATCTGTCCACATTCCAGTTGTCAGACGCCGAAATTTGGTTCATTCTATACCAAGGGCTGCAGCTTTCTCACAAAGAGGAACGGTGGTAGAGCGTGGCTTAGAAGCGGAAATACATCTCACACCCAGGAAACACTGCAGGTGATATTATTATCATTATTATTGAGTGAGAGAGCAGCGCATGCTATCAAGGTGACACGGGTAAAATATACGAAAGCCAATATACCCATCAAGATTACACCATGCTCTTTCATCACAACCATATGTGCTTGACATGGTGATCTCATATCAAGATAAACATCGCTTGATCTTCCAAGTGAAGACCTGTTAGAATTCCCTTCAGATCGAGTAACAGAAAAGTGAATTTTGGAAGAGGAACCTTGCAAGTCTACGAGATAGATGGAAGAGCATTGTAGAAACTGAAGGAGAGTATATTTTAGATTAAAAAAGAACTTTGTTTATCTTAATTTTGAAAAATAAAAGTATATAAAAGAAATGCATTTATGGAATGACCTAATATATATGCATTTAAATTTTGTTCAAATGTAAAAACACAAACATTATTTCAACATTGTTGGGATTACTTCAAACTTTGCGAGTTTATCTGAATGCTAGTACTTTCGAGAAAGCTATATTCTTCTCGTAATGGTCACTGTGAGTTCGATGTGTATACACGACCAGCAAATAATAATAATAATAATAATAATAATAATAATAATAATAATAATAATAATAATAATGATAATGATAATAATAATAATAATAATAATAATAATAATAATAATAATAAGAAGAAGAAGAAGAATATTGAGATGAGATATGGATAACAGAAGTAGACTAACATTTTCTTATCAACCCTGATGGACGAAAGGCAAAGCTGAATTATGCAATAAAAAAGCTAGAAAATGTACAACAGATCCTTCCTTCCAACGCTTTAATAGTTTTACCATCTCGACAGGATAAATGTGCACCATGCATTGCAACTAGGTACACGAATTTAAAATATTCATAGATACAAAGGGAAACATTGTAAAACATTTATCAGCCTTTGTACCATATTTAACATTCACAAATACGTGTAAAATTTTCGTCTATCATTATAAACAGGGATTACCCGTATAGAAAATTGGAAGAGAAAGGAATCAAATAGAATCCTAATCATACATAAATATTCAATTAAAACCTTATGATTGTTTCCATTAATTAGTCTTCTGTCATATGATACATTTATCTAAGTTTTAGCGCAGTACAGAAAATTACATAGATGTTCATGAATTGGACAGTTAATGTTGACATTTAATCAGTGATCTAAATATTAAATCTGAATCAAATAAATGGTTTTCCTCTTTGTAAGAAGGGGAAAATACGAAGGTTATAATAATGTGTATATTAACAGTATTATTTTAGTATTTTTTTTTTATTAACAGTATTATTTTAGTTTGTTTCTTGTAATAAAAATCAATATATCCTTTTTGAAATTTTCTTTTTCTTGTCTATTTATGCTTTTTGATTCATTGTGTCATTCAAATCATTTCTAATTATCAACGACACAAAAATTAAGTCATCTGACAATGTAAGCAATGCTTTTCAATAAAGAAGTCTTTGGCACAAAATGCATATGTCTTGATGTCTACAAATACAATTAACTATCAAATTCAAATAAGACATCGTTTTTCTAGCTATGACTAATATTTGCAGTTCGTATTATTTACTATTCTATTTCAAGAAATAAGTTTAACTAACATAGTAAATATAGATTTGTTGTATTATGAACAATTTCTAATAAAATTGTCGAAGAAAAGGCGTTGGTCTTTATAAGAACAGATTACTTTAGTCAGGAAGTAACTTGTGTCAAAAGGAGTGTAAAGTTCGATTGATGTTTATCAGTTTTTCTTATTAGAATAAACCCGCATTAATGAATATTCATTACAAGCTGTTAGATAAAATGTTACATTTAATAAATAACACCTTATAACATGTTTTATTTTCTACTTAGGTTCAACTTAATAAATTTGAAAAGATAACGCCGACCGAAGCTAAAAGACAAAAAGATTTCCTACGCGAACACAAACATTGTAGAATTAAATATTACAATGATGTATATGGTCTGTCACCTTAGTTTATCAGTCATAAAATACCATATATTTCCTAGAAATATAGCGAAGATCTCCATTAACATTAGATGCTAATACTCAGTATTTGATGCTTTTTTTTCCACACAATTTAACAAGTTTCTAATTTTATTGATCCTATTCACAAACTTCATACATACGTAAATCTACACATACTCACACACACATGTGTGTGTGTGTGCGAACTAGTGTGTGCGTGGATTTTGTACACACACACACACACATACACACACCTATGTGTATATATGTACGTATGTATGTATATGTATATATGTATCTATATATATATATGTACCATGTATATATGTGAGTGTATGTACATATGTGTGTATGTTTATGTATTTTTTCATTTGTTTCAGTCATTTGACTGCGTCCATGCTGGAGCACCGGCTTTAGTCGAGCAAATCGACCTCAGGACTTATTCTTTGTAAGCCTAGTACTAATTCTATCGGTGTTTCTTGCCGAACCGTGAAGTGACGGGGACATAAACACACCAGCATCGGTTGTCAAGCAACGTTGGGGAGGGGGAGAAACACACACACACACACACACACACACATATATATATATATACACGACGGACTTCTTTCAGTTTCCGTCTACCAAATCCACTCACAAGGCTTTGGTTGACCCGAGGCTATAGTAGAAGACACTTGCCGAAGGTGCCACGTAGTGGGACTGAACCCGGAACTATGTGGCTGGTAGGCAAGCTACTTACCACACAGCCACTATGTATATTTGTGTGCATACATATATATGAGTGCGTATATCTATATGTATATA
>NC_068987.1:68042776-68049039 GCF_001194135.2 Octopus bimaculoides | reverse complement strand
ATATATATACGTATATATATGTGTGTGTATATATATGTGTGTGTATATATACATATATATATGTATATATGTGTGCATGCATGCATACGTATATGTATGTATGTATGTATGTATGTATGTATGTATGTATATATGTATGTATGTATGCATACGTTTGTATGCGCGACCGCCTATTCACCGATCAATTTAGACAATTGACACATCTTGTAATATTTTTCATTCTGACATTACAGCCACTTTAAGGAAAACTTGAGGAACGTAAATGATTGATGATAGGCACGCAATTAACATACAATTTTACCAAGAATGTTTGATAAAGATTGAGTTTCCGGTCATGTGACAGTACTATAATAACTCAGTTGTTATAGCGATCTCTAGCGATGAATAATACAACTATCGTAATTTTGGGAAAGTCGACTTTAATCTAAGTTCTGTGTTTATTTAAGTCTATTTAATTATATTGGGGCTGAAATAATATTCCTAAATAGAAGGCGATGAGATGGTAGAATTGGTAGCACGCCCGACTAAATACTTAGCGGCATGTGGTTCATCTATACCTTGTAATTTCAACAAGTTGGACTTTGTCATTTCATCCTTTCGGGGTCGATTACATAAGTACCAGCTGAGTACTGGGGTCGATGTAATCGACTTACCCTCTCACACGTAATTGACTTGTGCCAACATCTGGAACCATTTATCAGTATTTCATTGATCGCTGACATATGACAGGCTAATTTGACATCGATAAGATTTGAAATCGAACATAAATATTGGAAAGAAACAAAGCACGTTGTATTGTATGATACTAATATTCCTGTCAATTATGAAACATTCATACGTACATACATGCATACATACATACATACATACATACATACATATATAATTTTAGAATTAACAGAATATATTTATTCGTAGACCTTATTTCTTACTCTCGAGGCATTTACTTTTACATAGAGCCCTGCCTCATTAGTTCTGGATGTTTGAGGCCGGTGCTCTTTCAAAAGATATCCTCCAATTTTGCGGGTCGTACTTCTCTAGAAACTGGCTGTGAATAATCACGCGGCGTGTTGAGTAATACACTCCTCACCAAGGACTTCGTGCATCCAGCTACATAGAAGTGTTTTGTCGACGAAGTACTTTAGAGCAATGAACACGATGACGAACAGGTACGCAAAGTTTTTATCTGCCACAGTACTACAAATCATTTCGTATTACAAAGATCACACTTCCATTTTCCTTGCACGAACCAGCCAACTTGACAAGTTTCATAAATATGAAAAATATGAAAAGACGCAGAAGTGAGTGTTAGAAGCCAGTGCAGCTTAAATTACAGTCACAAGCTTCACAACTTGCAGTTCAGAAACCATTTTAGATTACAGTTGCCAAACCATTATATCTTACAGCACAGAAACCGTTGCAGCTTATATTTCAGAAGCCATTGTAGCTTACACACCATAAACCATTTCAAGTTACATTTCACAAGTCAATGCAGCTTTGTAGTTCACAAGCCATTGTACACATCCTGAGTCTGTCTCAAGAACACTATCCTTTATAAGTAAAGAAATCTTTAATAAGTTAGTCTCAATAAAAACTTTTAAAAAGCATTGTTCGCTGAACTAATATTTCAATCAAAAATTTACTGCTGCCAATTTTCGAAAACATATTATTTCAAGTATCTACCGGAGTAAAATTAACTGCTGTAACTTCCCAACATTCAGACTGACCTTGTGTTAATACCCAGATAATTGTTAATATTTGTATATTTCAGATCTTTTTAACTTGTTTTAAAATCTTGATGCTGTAAATTTTGCCGTTAGATCATTGGGAGTTTAATAAAACGTAGGGTGATCCAAATACTAGAGGTGAACCCTCATACAGTTTTTGCCCAAACAATGCATTCTTTCGACTATTTCTATATACAGGGTATGAAAAAATATCGCCAGTAGTTTAAGTAAATATCCCCCATGAGAGACAAGGTAAAACCTACAACTATTGCAAATAATAATAATGGTTTTTACTCTAGGCACATATCGACCGAGTTTTAGGGAGGGGTTGGCCCATACCATTGAGACTATTATTTGGTTAATACTATGTTCCATCGATCTAGGAGTGATAAAAGGGAATGCTAACCTCGGCAGAATTTGGACTTAGTATAGAGCAAGAAGAAATCTAGTCAGGCAGTTCTTCGATCGTTACTGACCTTCCGTCATCGTAGACAGTGGTGAAAATTTCTTTCTCTAGATATTGAAAATAATTTCATATATTCTTCATTTATACATATGGAAAGTTTAAGCAAACTTCGAAAGTAATAGAAAAGGCTCACATATTTTGGGAGAGAGAGCTGTTAAATGGCTATCGTAATGTGTGACTGCCTACAACATCGGAAATCAATTGGAAGAGGAGGGTGGGTAGAGAGAGAGAGAGAGGGTCGAAGTGGAAGCAGGCAGGTAAGCTCGCCAAAATTCCAGCGTGGGGACGAATTTATGTATAGAAATCTAGGTTTTTTGGGATGACCTAGCATAGCTAAGATATAGAAACATGTAAAGATGTTCTGCGATCGATGTTATGACAAGACTATAAATTTATAAACAAATACATTGAATAATTGAACGATCATAATGACACATATAGCTAACAGAACATTAGTTAACAAAAGAGTACACAACCTGCACAAAAGTGAATTGGCTCTTTTCTGCAGTATTGAAAATGTCATACTGCAGTCCTAATTATAAATATTGTTTTTAAAATCTGCATTGTGTTCACTAGACTAAATAGAAACTTTGACTAAAATGATTTAATCGTTAACAAGTGTGTTTTTTTTATTTTGTTTTTGGCGCTTTTCGATCAAATCTGTTTTCTTATTTGGTTCTCAATTTCAAAAGTCATGAGGCATCACATGAGTCATTGCTAAGTAATTACTGGTTTTGTGAATGGCTGTGAAATTTAATTCCATAGATGGGAGACGAGTTCTGCTCCACTGCAGATTCCCCTGCCATATAATAGAAAATGGTTTCCTCCTGACTGGACACGTAAATTATTACTCTCCTCGAACTCTGAATTACTATTTGGAAATGCTTCATGATGATTCTCACCGCTTTTCGCAGAACATTGCTTGCCTTAATCCTCCAAAATGGATGTGGGGCAGCTGCTGTAAATAGAAATTTAGGCACATCCATTTCTTGTTATTCTGTGGGTCATTCTCTCATTGTTACTCTCCTCCTCATTTTCTCCGTTAGTCGTTAGAGACAGTTTCTAGAGCTTATAGCTGAATCATAAAATGAAAACTTGACGGTTTTATTTGGTGCAACTCGGATAACAAGGAAATCTGTTTTGTGTAGTTTGCTTCTATTGTTGTTCCATTTCTTCTTCTCAACTTTCTGGGCAGGGAGTCCTGAAATACTATTTACTATCAAATGAGAAGTAGTTAAGATTTCTCTTATAAATGAGGAGTATTAAAGCCTCTAAGTATTCGCTACAAGGTACAGCTCTGTGATTATTTCATGGCATAGTGTGATCATGCCGACTTCTCTAGTTATGATGTTCGTCACATATATCACCGAAGACCACATCAGGATCAATGTCTTAGCCCAGGAATGTGATGATTTCCATCAATGTCCTTGATGGAAATCTAGAATTTCCTCTTCCTAATCTTCGAGGGACAAGTTTTGGCGTATTTGTGCTTCATAATATCTGGTTTGTGACTGCTCCGTGTTCTGTTTTGATGAAAAAGCTGAATGCCAGAAACATAATTTCGGCAATAAACTCGCGCGCAGTAGCAGTAGTTCGTTATGGCGTTGGAATTCGTTATGGCGTTGGGGTCCTTGAAAACAGTATCAGAAGTCATCAAGAAGAATATTAAGGAAATTGGCCTCAGTAGAACTGTTACAAAAGGTTTGCCTCCTTGGCACGGCCAGAAGAATCAGGACAGTATTAAAAAGTTGAAAAGAATACATAGCATTGCACCGTAGTCTGCAGGGAGCAAGCCATTTACGTATGCGATAGAAAGAGAAACAACTACAACAATAACGATAAGAACAATAATAATAATAATGATAGAAAAATATAATGATAATAATAATAATAATAATAATAATAATAACAATAATAATAATAATAATGAGAATAATAACAACGATGATGATGATGATATTATTATTATTATTATTATTATTATTATTATTATTATTATTACTATTATTATTATTATTATCATCATTATTATCATTATTATTATCATTATTATCATTATTATATTTATTAATATTATTATCATTATTATTATCATTATTATCATTATTATATTTATTAATATTATTATTATTATTAATATCATTATTATCATTAGTATTATTATATCATCTAGAAAATATACATGAAGTGTAATGTCCTTAACAACATTGTAAGAGAAAGAATGTAGGAAGCAATCTAGGGCAACTGAAGAGCATTAGATGATGAAATGAGAATTAGAAATTGTAGATTCAGTATGACAGAACTGAATATAGCATAGTTGGATTAGAGAAAAGCATATGAGATTCAACCACACAGCTGCATAAGTAAATCAATGAGCATATTTGGAGCGACAGAAAATACGGAGAAAACCCTCAATGATTAAATGTAATATTGGAATGCTGAACTGACTGGAGGGAAACGAAGGCTTGGGAATATGAACATCAAACGTGGTATATTTCAACAAGACAACCTATTTCCATTACAGTTTGTATTGGTCAGGATACCGCTCAGTTTTTTATTAGAGGGGTCAAAAGGGCTTGTGACTTGAAAAAAAGAAAAGGCTATGGTCAGATAAATCATCTCCATTTTATGGATGATATAACGATCACCGACAACGGACGATAGGAACCTGACCTTCGCAGTAGTAAACTCCAACCGCAAGGCAAGCAGGAAAACTTGTACTCGTTGAGTGTTTCAAATCGGCCCTCTTGGAGATTTCCGTCTTGGCAAAAATGTAATCTACAAGTGCTAAGTAATAACACCAAGCTCTCACGAAAGAGGAACTGAAGGCAAGGATAACAGCAGCATTCACCAATTTAAAAAAGGAGGCCTTCCAGAAGAGTTGCAGGAGATTCCGAAGCCGTCTGGAAGCCGTGGTTGAAGCCAATTAGCGGTTTTATTGAATAAGTTTTCTCTTTTATGTAAGTTTAGTAAATATATCTGTTAAAATGTTCTTTTAATTTTTGCGTAATTTAGATGACAGTGTATTCACCGCACCCTGTATATACATAAACAAAGAAACAAAAACAAACATACACACCGCCAAGACTTAACAAAGGAATACTTACACACAGACAAACAGCCAGACAGAGAGACACATACAGATACACACACAAACCACAAAGCAGATAAAAAATAATTTCTTGAAACTCTTTCAATTTTACTGTTGAACATCCTTGAAATCTATTTAACACAATATATACAATATATACACACGACTGACCATATTCGCAGTAGAAAAGGAACTTGTTAATTGTTAATTCAAAATATTTCTTCACTTCCCGCTGAAATCCATTTAACACAATATATACATACAGCTAACCATTTTCTGAAAAGAAAAGTAAGAAAGTATTTCCTTCCCCAAAACAGCGTACCCCCAAAAAACTGAACACACACACACCTTACCATATTCTGAATAGATCCTTGCTATTCAATTCAAAAGAATGATTTTCGATTGAATAGAATTTCTGACACTCGACGCATTCCAGACTCTTACATAAACAACATATATAAGATGAGATTCTACAATGAAAATTCTCATATTTTCTTTACTATGCACAAAATATGAGAACAAACTGTTTTTAATTTCCAATTTTTCTTATTCCTGGATTTTTTGCTTTCAGTTTTTAATATTTGATATGAAGGAAATACTCATCGAAACTGGTGATATTTGTAAAGTCAATCAATGTAATAACTGTAAAACAATCTTTATACATACTTTCGTGCTGTTTAAACCACCCCCTCCGCACCCCCACACGTATGTACATATGTATGTATGTATGTATGTATGTATGTATGTATGTATGTATGTATGTATGTGTGTGTATGTTTGTATGTATGTATATATGTATGTATGTATGTATGTATGTATATGATAATCTTTCGTATACGTGAATGTAGAACACAGGTAAATATCAGCAAGATATATATATTTTTTAATCTGGTGGCAAGGGTATAAGAACTAACAAACAAATATATGCGTTATGCCAATGGTGGGATTATTTTCCATTAGAAGTAATATGACGTCGAAT
>NC_068987.1:68039598-68042110 GCF_001194135.2 Octopus bimaculoides | reverse complement strand
CGCTCTTCCGATCTTATATATATACGCACACATATGGATAGATAGTGGGAGAGAGATAAAGGTAGCTATTTTGAATTATTATGAATTCATATAACCGGCAGATATGTAGCTACTGTCTACTGAATTTTAAAAGGTGGAACTGAAGCTATTAGGAGCGATATTTTCCGTATGCAGGTACATCGAACCTGTAGGCCGTTGTAGCGAAGGCAATTTTTTAAACCTTGGGCATGCTCTACCTATGCGTATACACATATACAGGTATATATACGTAGATATACATATTGATGCGCATACGTGTGTCTGTGTAGGTGTGTTTGAGTGTATAGAGATATATATTTATGTACATGTACTAAATTATAAATAGATATTATATTAAGCCAACTTATGTCTAGTTAGACAATTCCTAATCACCAACTTCACTTTTTAAATAACAGAAACAATAGATTCTCAGTTACATGTGCAGCCAGAAAATTTCACTCGATGATAATTGCTTTATGTCTACAATGTGTCTTCTAAAAAAGGAAGGTAAAAATTTGGAAATAAAACCGACATCACTAAATTGACTTGTACACCCAGTTGCTGCAGAGAGACATACGTATCTGAAAGGTCCACCTTCAGTTTGTGCTTCAAACCAATTCAGTACAAGAAATTTATCAGAATTCAGTGAACTAAATTCTGTTGGCAGAATTCTTGTTACTACGTTGTGTAGGGAATCACTACTCTGAACCACTATGCACAACATTTTAAGAGTGTTTGAATACTCGAAACGCAAAGGTTATCTGAGAAATTATAAAATGTATTATACATAAATCTTAGTGTATAGATATTATTTTCAAGCTCTCTTTCTTTAATTATACATAGTCATCATATTATTGCTCGAGATCCTATTTGTCATATTTATTCGGTCTTCAGCTAATACCTTAATACGAAAGAAACACTGGTATTATGCTTGCAAAGTCTTATGTAATTACTGAAAAACATCAATTCTCTAAGGTAATTTATATTAATCTTTTATATCCATTATGGTCTGTAGCCAGTTTATAAGTTCCTTCCATAAGCAAACTAAGTATATTTTGTAATCGATCCTATTACCAACAGTTTCCAAAACACGTACATAAACGTCGAAGTTTTATACAATACTCTTTGCTGTACTGATATTGATATATAAGTTGTGATAAAACGTTATGTCCTTTTTAATTTCCAAATTTGTATTGCGAGACTTCTGTTTCCCTAATACGTATAGAAAAGGACCAATTGGGAAAAGGGTTTTCCTGCTCTTTGGAATGTGTGGTTTACGCTTTACTGGGATGTGTAGCATTTTTGTCAGGATGAAATTGGGATGAATAGCTTTGGTTAAGAGAGTGTCCACATTTTTATTTTTTGTATGGGTAGAACAGTAAGGTTCTGCCAGTAATATTTGAAGAGCTATGTTTGTGCTTAAATAAGTTGTAGTAATGTAGAAATTAAAGGTCGAAAAATATGCTGAAAACTTATGTGGATAGTTCACTAAGACAAATCTCAAGTAGTCGGATCTAGTTTACTGTGTTTAGCCTAAATAATATAGCAAATTACAGAAACGTCAGGATTTGGTGATTGAGTGAGCTTGAGAGATTATGTGGCATCACATCTAGTCAGCATCAAAACAGTAGAAGTACGTATGGTTTTTGCTCATTTTATATATATATATATATATATATATATATACACTCATCATATATGAACCATGAAACATCAAAAATTAAATCTCTATATAAAGAATTTCGTGACCTTCATCGGACACTTCTGAAACGGGCACACATATGTGCGTAGTCATTTTCAGGTTTTCTTCAACTGTAAACAGTAGCACAATTCTCTCATCAAACGAAACCCATACCCTATTGTCAAACTTACCACTTATTCTCTTCTATCCCCTTTTCTAAACGTCTACTACTCATACCGAAGTGTACCAAGCCTAATTATCATTTCACATCGTTCCACCTATCCCAGTAAAACAATTTATCATACGTTATATAAAAGCAAAACGAACGTAGCAAATCGAAACTTCGAAGTCATTCCCATCTTTTATTTTTCTTCTAAATGTTTAATAAACATGTACTCTAGTACAACGTATTGAGTAATCCTTCAATTTAATATTAAATTGTTTTAACGTAAAACTTAGCATAAACAGACATACACACATGCACACACTTATATGCACACACACACATGCACAAAAACACACATATATATCGACGTATTTACCCAACTGATGTAAATCTAAAATAAAAATTATGAGAGTTGATCGAGTAAGCCTCAACTTTGATCTCTAAATCTTTACTACATGTATTGAAAATGTTCTCATCTGTTTGTATATTCATCCTCTTACATGTATGCATACACGCTCACTCACATAAATCTACGCATATGTTTATCATTCTGTATCAATATATAATACATACATATATACATATATATATATAGGAAAATGAAAAAAAGCCAGAATGCTGAACTGGGAGCATAATTTAATATATAT
>NC_068987.1:68036857-68037476 GCF_001194135.2 Octopus bimaculoides | reverse complement strand
TATACATATACATATATAAGTATATATATATATATGTGTGTGTGTACATATGTGTGTACGTATATGTCCGTATGAGTGAGTTCATTTTTGAAGGCACGCTTACACACGCAAACATGCATATACACACGCATGCACACAGGCATGTGTACGTACTCACACTCACAAAAACACATACACCCAAAACACTGCCATATGCAACCACACACAGAGACAACATCCAAACCAAATTGGGAGGATGAACCAAGCATGCAAGAGGCAAGTCACTTACTAATAACGACAAAACTGTAATTGATGGGGAAAGAAGGAGAACCAGCAAAACTACCATCTGCATCTGCCGATCAAACGCCTTACCTGAGGTTAGTGGTGACACTTTCAGAAAAGCAGCTAGTAATTAGGAAATGTTGACAGGAATGCAGCTCCCTCCAAAACTCGCGGGAAAGTGAGATAAAGAAAGAGATAGAGAGGAGGAGAGGGGAGATAGTAAGAGAGAGAAAGAGAGGTAGTGGGAATAGAAAAATATTACTACCAAGAAATACAACTCATGAAAATTATGTTGATGTGGCGACAAAAATAACAAGAATATGGACACTACTACTACTACTACTACTACTACTACTAC
>NC_068987.1:68032209-68036847 GCF_001194135.2 Octopus bimaculoides | reverse complement strand
TATTACTACCAAGAAATACAACTCATGAAAATTATGTTGATGTGGCGACAAAAATAACAAGAATATGGACACTACTACTACTACTACTACTACTACTACTACTACTACTACTACTAATAATAATAATAATAATAATAATAATAATAATAATAATAATAACAACAACAATAATAATAATAATAACAACACCAATAATAATATTGAAGGCAGTATTAATAATGATAACAATGCTGATTCTATTTTTAGCCAGATGTCATTATCATAGCTGCAACGTGAAATTATCAGAAATCTTTAGAAATGATTTTAATATTTTGTTAGAGAGTGCATATATGCTAGGTCACCTATAATCGTTCAGTTTCATAAAAAACGCTAGTACACATGCAAAGAAAATTGCAAGCTTCCAGTCACAACGAGCAGAATGGAAATTAATCCAACTAAAATTGAACGTTGTCTAAGAGCATTCAATTTGAGTTGGTTTCATCTTGATTTTTGACCTCATTGTCTTGTTGTATCCAATAGTTCAGGGAGCTAATATTTTAATAAGCCTCAAATAATTCGGGGTAGGGACATGTATCTGGACATTAAAAATCGTTTAATTTCATGACTATGTTCATACTTATTTAATATTTATTTATTTAGTTTCACACTTCTTGCAGGTTTGTTGTTAACTTTCACTAGGAGGAAATCTTTTCATTTATTCTATTACTCATGCGTTTAATTTATGATCTTACTTCTAGATTGAGATGGGTCTGATATCTGTACTTCCTTAATGATTCTACAAAGCTTTAATCTACATGATAGCCTCCACCTCAAGCAACATCCATGTTATTTGTTCGTATTTAAATAGGACGGCTATCCATTTTTTCTTATATTTCTTCCCCAAAATCGTCCCAGAATTGTTTTATATCATTGTCCACCTTTCACATAAATAGAGTTAAAGTTTTCTGATCCGCATGGTTCATAAATCAATAGACCTTACAGTAATTATTGAAGTTTTATTTTCGAAATGAAATCTTAACTGAAACAAAAGAATTTAATTGTTACCTGGTCCTAAATTCACTTTCATTTTGCATCACTATTAATATGTCGTATTGCGGAATCTTTTTCTCCTAAAATTTCATAAAATGCCCATGATCACCACCTTACAACATTAAACATCACATTAAAATTCCATTTGCAGACATGCGACACATACACATAGTCAGTTTTGTTTAGTGATGTTTCTTATCGATAGAAACTGCTCGTGATATCTGTTTCTGTAGGTTAAACAAAAAATCAGATTTGCTACTTTACGAATGATTTGTTGCGTCCTGATTGATATGCTGTACATTCCTGTAGCTTCTCAAATACAAAGATGAGGATTTTACTGGAGCTCCGTGATCTTCATTTTCATCCCTTTCACAATTATCTTTAAGGGTGTGATATAATGCCATCCTTGTTTGAATTTGATTATTATCATTAATAAAATTAAGGTGATGCACTTCTGTCAGCAGATATACGTTAATAACATAATATCGTAAGAATATAATTGGTCGATGAATGAAATAAAAATATTGTCTTGTAGCTGCAATGAATTATGTAAGGTGATGGATTATGGGCATGTCATTGAATTTCAGATGAGAAGGCTTCCACAATGGGACATATTTATAATGATACGAAATCAACATGAATTTAGAAGGTAACAAATAAATTCATTTCTTACTGCTGAGATTTATTTAAAAAAATGAAACCTCAATAACGAGTCAAGGCTCCATGTGGATCGGTAAACTTGAAATCTTTTTACGTAAAACAATTCCAGGGTAATTTTGAGGAAGAAACTGTAGAAAATATGTATAGTTACCCTTCTTAACTACGAAGAAATAGCAAAACTTGGGGTTGGCTAGTTAAGATATGCTAGCATTGTTTTCCATTTGGAAATAGTAAAGGATAAAGCACAACTTCCAAGCAGAACAAGAAATATATTTTGCTGTTCTCGAGTTTGACCAATTATATTTCAATATACTTGTGGAGGTCTATCTTTATCAACAAATATTGCCAACACCTTGTAAAATCTGTAAATTTTCTCATCTTACCTGCTTCAAAGTGCACTGATATTTTCTGGTTTCATGTTTTCTGTACTTTCTCGTTGTTTCTTCTAGAATTCCGAATTTCATATTCAGATTCGCTGTTGCGTAGAGAATGTTTTCCAACTGAATGTTTTCGGAATACGAACTGTAGAAATTGCTGATCATAAAGCTCCGAAAATTGAGAAAGCATTGCTTTACATTCGTCAATAATATAAATTTCCCCCTGCATGTAAATTAATAGCGTTTTGATTAAATTTAAATGTTTTTGATGAATTAAAATTTAAATATAAATAACAACAATAACAACAACAACAACAACAACAAAAATAACAATAATAATAATAATAATAATAATAATAATAATAATAATAATAATAATAACATTGAAAAATACCTTAGGAATGAGAACCCAGGTTCGAAATTTCGCCAAGACACCTGAAGAAGGCTGCAGGCTATATCAGCCGAAACGTTGTGTTAACAACAAACAAGATGAGGACAAATATCCGTAGAATGTAAATAATTTAAATGATGTAAATAATGTTTAAATTTTTTTTAAACGGAAGAAATAGAGGATTACCCATGTAACAGTGTATACAGTTAACTCCATCTAAAATGAATGCTTAGTCGTTGTTTCGAATGATTGTCTTAGTGTTGATTCCTTCATGTTGGTCAAACAATTCCTCGAGCTAAAAAGGATATTCATGGAATCCTGGTATTGCTTCAATTTCGTACTAAAGGTACTTCTGTGCTTTCTCTTACGACTCCACAACAACCGACATACAATGTTGATCTCAGCAATATCAAAATGGTGAATCATAACATTATTTCGAATTTACAGTTGCTCTTACCATCTTTCGTATTCGTAATTTCTCTTACCTCATTTCTGATTCCTCATGTTCCAAAGGTACTCTTCACTTTCTTTCAATTAAATCTTCTCTGCTACTCATTGTAGGTTGGTAGTGACTTCTCTTTCCTCTACTCATAATTTTTAGCTTTTCTCTGATTTTACGTCTGCAATTTTCTCGAAATAATCACCTCATATTTTTTCATTCATTTTTCCTTCTTCCCTGTATTTCACTGTTTTCATTTTTCCTAATGTCACTGTTACATGCAATTCTGTATGCCCTATCATCTATTTCTTTACATTAATTACTGTTGGTATCACGCATGTACGCCATACTTATGCTTGGCATTATATACTCTTTCTGTACACAAATTTAAACTGCTCTTGCTTCTTACATCCTCAGTCTATTGTGGTTTTGAATTTCTTGTACATGTTCTAGTTACCGTTCACATTCTCGGCGCTGAAGTTCTCACCCTGAAGCACTATGTTGTGTATTTTATTGTTAATTTTTCCATTTATAGTAAAATAAAATATGTATCAAACATTTATTTTTCAGGTAAGGCTAGCATGATGTCTATGACACCGCAGCCAAGACAAACGCGGAAATAAAGATAATATAATTAATTATATGGTAAACACATATTTAGTAATATAGGCGATAAAACAATATTCGGAAAATAAAATATAATTGATTCCTATATAATAGACGAGACGAATGAAAAGCAGACAACATTTCCGGTGAGCGTTTAAGGTAATCCCGTGAAATCGGCGGCTCGAGGGCAAAGGGCCAATAGTAGATATAGATATATTAGACATTCGTTACAGTATCACATTATGACCTACACAGATGTGCATACATTAAGATATTGTCAGCTATTGAACCTTTTAAAAAAGATATCGTAATGACTTATGTTTCTTAATCTCTTGTGTCCTTTAGAGCAGCGAGTTGGCAGAATCATTAGCACACCAGGCAAAACGCTTAGCGATAATTCGTCCGTCTTTACGTTCTGAGTTCAAATTCCGCTGGGGTAGACTTTGCCTTTTGCAATTCACAAAATAAGTACCAGTTGTGCACTGGGTCGATGTAATCGACTAAATCCCTCCCCCTCCAGAAATTTCTGGCATTGTGCCACAATTTGAAACCAATATATTTTGGACTTTTAATGCAGCGAGCTGGGAGAATCGTTAACATGCCACGCAAAAATTCTTCTCGGCATTTCGTCAGTCTTTAAGTACTGAGTTCAAATTCTATCGAGGTTGACTTTGATTTTCATCCTTTAAAATAAGTACCAGTTGAGTACTGGATGTCAATGTAATCGACTTATACCGGAAATTACGGGTCTTGTGTCAAAATTTGAAATTGATAAGTTTTGGCCTTTTACCAGAATAATGATTATCCTTTGAATTACTTGCAATGTTTACCATTCTCTCTAATTACGTTGTATTATTTTCGACTCAGTCAGTCAAATGTGAACTCATTTCTTTTTAAATAATTATGAAAAATAATATGGCTGGTTCAGTTGTGGTTGTTACACACACACACACACGCACACACGCACATGCACACACACACACACACACTCACACACACATATATATATATACATACTCTTTTACTCTTTTACTTGTTTCAGTCATTTGACTGTGGCCATGCTGGAACACCGCCTTTAGTCGAGCAAATCGACCCTAGGACTTCTTCTTTGTAAGCCTAGTACTTACCACACAGCC
>NC_068987.1:68029513-68032048 GCF_001194135.2 Octopus bimaculoides | reverse complement strand
GAGAGAGAGAGAGATAGATAGATAGATAGATAAATAGATAGATAAATAGATAGATAAATAGATAGATAAATAGATAGATAGATAGATAGATAGATAGATAGATAGATAGATAGATAGATAGATAGATAGATAGATAGATTGATAGATATAAAATATCCATTGAATTTTATTTAAAATATACCTTTTATTCTAAACAATAGAAACCCAAAACATGATAAACGAATACACTAGTCATAATGATAGTATAACTACTTCAAACTTAACATAGGAAACTTTCTGTAAATATATCCGCCCCACAGTAATAGATTTTGCTGGTACGATATATGAAATCGTGTTATATTTTATTACAGATGCAGACTTTTATACTGAACTTGATGGGGTGCAGTGCACTTCACTCACAGTCTTTATAGATTTAAGTCTTCCTATGTGTGCTTTTCCCAGGTATGAAGACGGAAGTAATATTGTTTAAATAATTTCAGATTTATCTAAATCGTGATATACACCAACGATAGATTGGTTGGTATGTCGTCACAAACAAGTGTATTACTAAATTTAAATGAAAATTAACAACGTTAACAAGAACAACAATAATGATTTCAATTTTCGGTGCAAAGCCAGCAGTGTCATGAAGGGGATAACTCGATTGCATCCACCCCAGTACTCAACTGGTACTTATTTTATCGACCCCGAAACATTGGACTGTCCACCTTATATGATGCCAAGAAGTCAACATATAAAGAAATTACAAATAGTGGTTGTAAATTGTATGGAAGTGTAAATAAAATTTGACAAGGGTTAAAGATTGTGAGATATTAGATATTAGATGTAAAGAAGGCGAGGGTGATAAAATACAGCAACGTATTCAACTAAGGTATATGAATGAATGCCGAGCATCTAAGATCACCTTAATCCTCGTGAGCTTGAACTCTCACCTGACTGTTTTTCCCCAATGTGCAGACATACTGAGAATATTTCCATTTATTCCAATAATTTTCGCCAGTCACGTATTTATGGACAAATCACTAACGTATAGAGTCCATCCGCACTTTCCTTTGTAAGTTGAACTTGAAAATGTCAATGAGGACTTGATCGAAGTATACCGTGTCTGATTTCAATCATTTAAGTCTCGTCTACCACAAAACTCCTTTCGCTATCGCCATCAAACGTAGGATAACTGACTCTTCAGCCATATTGATTGAGGGTGGTGGAGCAATCTACAATATGTCTTCGACGGATATCTGGATCACTCCTACAAACGATAAACGTTCAAGATCAGTATAGTTAGGATGCTGAATGAATGCGTTCAGTAGAGTTTTATCATTCTATGTGCATCTCGGTTATTCCAGCCCAGTGACATTTCCGAACGGCGGCCTTTCTCTCCAGCGTCTGGTATCCGACTGAGAAGAAGAAGAAGAAGAAGAAGAAGAAGAAGAAGAAGAAGAAGAAGAAGAAGAAGAAGAAGAAGAAGAAGAAGAAGAAGAAGAAGAAGAAGAAGAAGAAGAAGAAGAAGAAGAAGAAGAAGAAGAAGAAGAAGAAGAAGAAGAAGAAGAAGAAGAAGAAGAAGAAGAAGAAGAAGAAGAAGAAGAATTAGTGTTTTTAGTGGCAACAAGTGATCAAATCATTTCAGACAACACAAGGATAAAATTAAAGAATAATGGGGATCAACGAAATACCATGGAACTCTACAGAAGGAACAAATCCTCAAAGTAAAGAGTTGTGTTTGTAGAATATCTATAATATTTCCACATACAGACTAGTATTTACTTTATACAAAACCTAAGATGATAAAAGTATATTGTTCAATAATACGAAGTATTTTGCCCAGCGATATAGAAACTCTGTCATTCTGTCCAATCCCAATAATAATGTTTACATTATAATAATAACAACAACTTTAATAATAGCATCATGGACGACAAGTTAGCACAAGAAACGAGAGAGCAGAACTGGGGGTGAAATACAGCATATATGATTATGTTATTGCTCCGAAATATATCAATCAACATTGATAAAATAACAATGAAAAACAAATAGCGAAATTGTTGAAGGATATTTGTGAAAATAATGAATTGGTCCGTTATTTTTTTGGTTTAATATAATGTAGTACAATAACAGCTTAGTCGCCACCACAAGGAAGCACACTAAGCAGGGACGAGTCAAATCTCAGTCAGACAAATTAGAACTGTAAAAAAAATTTGAAAAGATTGCAAGACACAACAAAAATTTTAGGAAAATTAATATAAGGAATAAGTGGAAATTTTACCGGTGAGTGTGTTAAATTATAAGGCACACAAAGAAAATGACTCTCCCCAGACACAATAGGATATGCTTTAACACACGAACTCTCATAAAGAATCTTGCAACCCAAATCGCAAAACGATATACAAAAGAGGGTTGTGGTCTAAGGCCTGAAGAATGCGAGAAGGTACAAAGTAAACTACAAAATGAAAATGAAACAAAGTTGCAGTTTTACTTTGTATTTCTACATTTCGGGGTGAAGACCTCTTCCTCAGGACACTTGGAAAAAACATGGTA
>NC_068987.1:68027433-68029495 GCF_001194135.2 Octopus bimaculoides | reverse complement strand
ATATATATATATATATATATATATATATATATATATATATATATATACATATATATAAATGCGTGTATGCATATGTGTATGTGTGTGTGTATGTGCAATAGTACTTTTATGTACGAATTAAATGTCAGAGAGATGAGAACGTCTAAATAGCTTTAGATAGATATATCATATAATCAATCAATTGACAGGTAAAACAATTAATCTAATATAAAAACCAAACATAAAGAACATGTATCAGATTTAAATACAGAAATAGAAAAGTCATTTCACTAATAAGAACAAAATAAAAGAAAATTCTGTGTGCTAGAATGCAAGTTAAATACGTTATATTAAGATATAAGCTAAAGATACATAAAGGAAAGAACAAACAAAGCAATCAATAAGTAATGTCAAACATATTGGCGACAGCATGATTTATGAATATATATATATCGAGAGAGAAAGTTGGGAGAGCTTAATCTTTATGTCAATTACGCTAATATTAGGCGGGAGAAACGAAGACAAGTATAAAACAGAAAAATATATCTCTAGAAAGTACACTGAATTGATGTAATGACTGAAGTATAAACAGATGAAACGAATATATATATATTTATGTATATATTTATATGTATATATATATGTGTGTGTGTGTGTGTGTGTGTGTATGTATGTATATATGTAATCGTGCGTATGTGTGCGTGCGCACACGCGTGCTCATTCAAAAAATTGAAAAATTCATTTATCTTTTCGTTTATTCAGCTAATTCTGGTATGGTTCCAAGTTTATAATTTTTCTTTAACACATCAAGAGGACAACATTTTTACTCACAATTCTTAAATGTTTATATTCATTTCTTGGGCAGCATAGGAAACCTTTGTTTTTTATATGTTCACTTAGACAGTGTCATCAACTCGATAAAATACATTACGATTTGTGCTCTTAGAGTACAAACTAACTATTTCTAAGAGAAGAATGTTGTCAATGGAATCTACTCCACTATGTTACTATTTCTTAGCCGTTATAGTGCTAATGGAAGGCTTTCTGTGGTGGATTATGTCCATGATATTTTTTTAAATTCCAGGATCTTACGTTGAAATGCAATTCCACCCTTATCCATATCATTTCGATTCCGGAGGAGCAATTACAGAAGTATATTATCTCATTTGTCTTTTTCTTATACGATACCAGGTTAATGAACCTTAAACTCACAAAAAGCCATTTCTATTAAAATTTAAGGAAACGTTTTCGGTACACATTTTCAGCTTTATTAATGACAAAATGGTTTCAAATTTCAGTATAAGGCAAGATATTAAGGGGACAGTAGGTTAGTTGATTACATCGACCCTCCTATTGGATTCTACTTATTTTATCGACGCAGAAGAATGATTTGCGCCTTGAGCGCAAATGAACCGAAAGAAAAGTCACAAAGCATTTTGTCAAAATTCTAGCAATGCTGCTAGTTAGTCGCCTTTGCTTTATTAACGAAATGATTAAATCAATTTTGCTTCCATATAATTCTTTACTTTTCACCAAGGCATTTGATAAGTTTGGAAACGATCTTAAAGGTGATAATTCCTTCGACCCACTATCATTTCCAACAAACGTCTACTTATAATAGATCTGTATAAGACTGTAATCGTAGTGGGATATTAGCTGTTCTTGTGTTTTCTCCCTTGCTGCTTCTGATATTGTTGTTGTGGTGCAACAACCAAGTGAACCATGATCCACTATACACACAATCAAATGTATCTCAGCCTGACCATCACCTTTTAGGATACTTACGATTGAATTACCAGCAATGCTGTTGTTCCACATTGAAAAGGAAAATACTTTAAAATTGTTGACATCAGGATTTCAAAAATAAACCAGGGGAAGACAAACATATATTCAGTCCTGAAACCTAATACTATCTGTTATCTCCTTACTTTAGTCTAAAGGGAGTATTATTTTATTTACTTTAAGGGCGGCAGACTTTCCAAGTCGATACTGCAACTGAAAAAAATGCCTTGTGTTCTGCATTTTCGCCTGTTCATGCTGATTTAAAGTTAATACTAGAAATCAATTCTTCATGGAAAAGGTT
>NC_068987.1:68024885-68027296 GCF_001194135.2 Octopus bimaculoides | reverse complement strand
ATTGCGAGCGGAAAATTTGTATTCAGTTGAGATTACCCGACCAATAAGAAGAAAAAAGTCCTTAAAGCAGCGTTTAAAATCGAAAAACCAACTAGCAAGGAAAATAAATCCCGTATGATCAGTTGATCAATTCACATCATTATTACTGTTCCTTTATCTTAACATCAATACTGATTAGGTCGAAAGCTATGCATCCATGGGTTATCAACCTCATTCACTTCTTTAGACAGAAAGGAACATTCGGTTATGCTGAATCCAAGAGAACAAGAATTATCACCTCAGAAGATAGAATATCAAAACTGATTCGGGGCGGATTGAAAACAAAAGATAAATATAACGTTATAAGATAAACAAAGCAATAAGTCAAAAACCCACTAATCCGTTTCTTCAACTGATGTAGATGAAAAATTAAATAAATGTCCAGTCTGAAGAGGGTTATGATTAGAACCGAAGTCTTTCTTGACGAAGAAGTCAATTTTATATTCAGCAGGAATTCCCTCTGACAATTTGCTTCCATCTGGTTCCTCTTTATTAACATATTTTTGATTGACTTCACAGTGAATGAGATTTATCGTATGATGGTGCTATAGTGAGGACATCGGAAAGTAAGGTGCGAAGCCAGGTGCTATATACAGGGAAAAATGAATGAAATGAAAGTTACAAAAAATGAATGAAATGAAAGATACAAAAAATTAACGAAGCCAGAGAATACGAAACAAAGGAATACAGAAAAATATGAAGTAATAGAATAATGAAGAAAAATTGAACCGCAGGAAAAGCTATGAATAAATAGACTGTAAAATTAAAAAGAAAATGAAAATGAAAAACAAGACAAAATGAATGGCAAATAAATACACAAAGGAAAGAGTAAAATTGAAGAGTGGTGAAAGAAAATAAGGGATAAAGGAATATATTTGACAAGAGTAAAGGAATACATTTGATAGGAATAAAGAAATATTTTCCACAAGAATAAAGGAATACATTTTATTGGAATATAGAAATACATTTGACAGAAATTAAGGAATACGTTTAACAGAAATGAAGAAATACATTTAATATGAATAGAGAAATACAATTGACAGGAATAAGAAACTTTGAGCGCTATCAATGGCACATATATGTCTCACTGGACATTGAACATTGTTTCGCAGTGGTTTTCTGGCTCCCTACGTTCCGTGTTCAAATTCGCCTAGACCAACATTTCCTTCCATTTTTTACGTAGCTGATTACTTAGTGTAAAACATCGAAGCTAGTTTTTCTTTCAGAAATTGATTGGTATTGTTCACTCTTCAACAGAATTTTTGTGGAAGAATACACTCAGCGTCACTTTCCCAGAAAATGGAGGCGGAACAAACGACTGTTTAGCAGGTTAGCAGTTTAGTAGGTTCTTCTCGTAGCAAATAAAATATGCGCCTAGAACAAGATCAGAATGAGCAAATGTGTAGAAAAGCAAGAAGAAAAATTGAAAATAACATTCAAATTTGAGGGAGGTTGAACTCAATGAGATCGACTGAAATAGTTAAACAACGGATACACTTATCATCGGATACAATGTGCAGTGGATTTGAATCGACATTTTAACTTCCGAGTTTAAATACCACCTATGCCAACGTCGCCACTCATCACTTCATAGTCGATAAAATAATATATGAAAATAACTATCGGTCAAGTACTTGGTTCAATGTAATCGATGAAAACACTACGCCTCTAAAATTTGCCGACTTTGAGCCTAAATTAGGAACAAGTATTTGATAGTACTTTATTAATCTGAGGACAATGTAAATGGAAGGACACGTTGACAGACTTTGAACATAGGATTTAAGTTAAGTTAACGCAACAATATACTATCCAACGCTTTACTTATTCTATCAAACCAGAAAAGAACAGAAATTATTGAGATTGATAAAAAAAAAAAGAATAAATAAATATTCAATCAAAAACGAACGGGCAAAAAAGAAAAAAAAATTGAAGTAAACAAAAACGGTAATGAAGAAAGATTCGGCAAATAACAGGAATGAAAAAAAGGTGATGGAATGAATTTTTGAAATGATTAAAAAAGAAAGAAAAATACAGAAATAGCGAAAATTGTAAAATAAAGAAATGCATGCAGCAACGCGGAATGAAAGAAAGGGGAATTAATAAATCCAATTAAAAATGAAGAAATAAAAATTAAATACATTAAAAAGACCACAAGAACAAATTAAGAAAAAACAAAAAAGAAATTAAGATAGAAATTTAAAAAAGCGATGTAATTAAAAAGTAAAAAGTAAAAAAAATAAAATTATAGAGAATGAAAATTAGAAAGTGAAGTGCAGTTAAGAAATTCGTTTCGCAATCACGTGGTTCCGATTTCAATTCTACTGCCCTGCAATTTTGAGCTTTGGGCACGTGTCTAAAATGACAACCGCAAG
>NC_068987.1:68018166-68024548 GCF_001194135.2 Octopus bimaculoides | reverse complement strand
GAATGACTTCTAGTATATTCTTGGGCCAACCAAGCCTTGGTAGACGGAAACTGAAAGAAGCCAATCCAATATATATTATATATATGTGTGTGCGTGTGTCTTTGTGTATATGTTTGGTCCCCTCCCCCCCACAACTGCTTGACAACAGGTGTCTATTTGCTTACTACTATGTAAGTTAGTGTTTCGGCAAATGAGCTCGATAGAATAAGTTCTAGGCTTTAAATAAAAAAAAATCCTGCGGTCGGTTTGTTAGACTAAGACCCATCCATGGCCGCAGTCAAGTAACCGCAACAAAAGATAAAAGCATATAATTTCTAATTTACAAACAAGATTAGCAAAGTTGCATAGAGGCTGCTTGTAGATGGCATCGGTTTGGACTTGAGAAAGTTGAAATAAATGCCGCAAGATAAGGTTCACGATGCTCTAGTGATGCTACCAATCCCCCCACTCTTATAAACAATTGTTTTTAGTTTAAGAGCAATGCCAGTATTCTTTTTGCTGTCTTTGTTCGATACATGAAACCCTAGCACTTGACTGTTAATTTATTTTACCGACCCCGAAAGTTGAAAGTCAAGTCAAAGTTGATCTCAGTGAGATTTGAACTCTGAATATAAAAAATAATACTGACGCTCTAATGATTCAACCAACTCAAAAGGTTTATTAAAAAAAGTAATAAAATAGAAATTATGAAAATATTAAAACAGAAGAGAAGAGGAAAGACTGAATGAATGGGAATAAAAAATTAAGAAGAAGGAGGAAAAAATGTGCAAAGACCAACGAAATAATTTAGAATAAGAGAAAAATAAAGAGAAAGGAGCGAAGAAAGAGTGACGAATGAATAAAAGGACAAATGAACAAAGAGTAAAAAAGATTACATTGTAAAAAAAAATGAGAAATTTAAAGAAAGTAAATGATAAATAAATGTTAAAAAATGGCGAAAAAAGTAGGAAAGAAAGAGAAACAACGAAGGAAGTTAATTCAATAGAAGACTTGGGAAAACTGTCAGAGGTGGTACAATGAATTGGACACTAACGTAGTCACGGGATTTGTAACTAGGGCTGATATTTCGGGTTGTGAGCGAAAATAATTTGTGCTTGTGTTAAGGCAGATATAGCTGGTGGAGTAGGGGGTGTGAGTGTATATTGGTTTTAGTGTAAGGGAGGGGAGAAAAGAAAGAGGGGTATGTGAAGAAGTTGATTGATAGTGTGAGTTTTTTGTTTGTTCGTTTTTGTCCTACTGACTCCGATTTGGAATCGATCCAATGCGTTGCAATAAAATTATCGAATGTTTAAACATGAGACGACTGTTTGTGTGCAGATGTGTATGGTATGTGTAGAGTCTGTACGTACGTGTGCTTGTGTTGATGGTGTCGCAGTGTTTGTGTTGATACGCTCGTGTGTGTTCATGTGTGCATGAATGTGCACGTGTGTATGTGCGGATGTGTGAACGTGCGTATGATACGTTATTGTTGCTGTGTAGTCCCAGTTCAACTCTGATCGTGCAATCCTATGGAGCGTAGATAGTCTGTCGAGCAATAATGTTCGATCGAACGATCCAGTTTCCTCATACTAACACTCCGACATGCATTGTTGAATCTCGTGACAATCTTCACAGTTTTTACTCCACTACCGAGTCTACTTTCTACCTCTGCTAATTCTTGTGTTGTCTACAGCGGACGGAAACATTATGGACTCATTAGAATGCAGCAGTTGCTTTTCCTCTGCAATTATAGTAGTGTACACCGATATATACGACCATCTGCTTCTATGCCTAGTTTTATCATGGGATTTTTGCCGGAACTGAAGTTTCTGAGCTTTTGTTTTTGCGGCCATTTTTGTGTGCATTAGATGAGTGACAGAGATAGCAAGTTTCAGAGCTACGTGTCAGTGCATTTTATATTGCGACTAGAAATTCAGTAGTTAAAGATTCCTGCAGTAATAAATTGTACACTTTCCATCTGCATGTGATCTCATTTGCTTAGTAATTCTCTATCGCTGAGTAGACAGGTTGTGAGTGCAAACATATACAGCGTCCTATTTCCCGTTCTTTTTAAATTATTGAGCTACAGTTGTGGAGGCACCAGGCCCAGTGAAGACTTGTCCCGTCCATAATGGTTTTAAGGTATCTTATTTTACACCGGTCTTATTTCTTTCTCACAGCCGAAAATAGTACCTATCATTTCTCTTAGTATACTTGGGGTCTTTTGTTTTATTTATAACTAGCTGACCCCGTGCCGTCAAAAATGACGGCTAATTGTAGTATCTTAGATGGTAAATCAAATTAATACCCTTGTGAATGTTATCTAGTGGTTGTCTTTTGATATGCAACATCGATCATCGTTTGTTACTGAAAGAACGCTAGTTCACATATACAAACATTCACATAATTCCCTTGTAAGCTCACACATATACACACATATACTCAAACAGAATTGAAACGCTGTTTGAATTTTCCTTGCAGCGTTGAATGTTTACCATACCACTTCTATTGCACACACACACACACACACGCACACATACACACACACACGCACACACACATCTTTTGGGGTTGACAAAATTAGTGCGAGTTGAGCACTGTGTTCGATGTAAGCAACTTAACCCCTTTCCCGATCCTGCTGACCTTGTACCAAAATTTCAAATCAATATATTTTGTGGAAGAGCTTTTTCCATTTTTGTGAATTCGACATATTTATGAACATTAGGGTGATAACTGTTTGTATTTCATGCAGCCAGGATTGCGTGGAGGGAGATGGTGGATTTAGTACGTCCTAAAGATTTGTTGATGGCAATGAGAGATAAAATTACATGCGTTATTTTTAAATCTATCATATATTTTCTGTGTAGGAGTTATGGGAAGTGTAAAGGTTGAATGTATGGTCTCAATACGTGTTGTGATATGGAGAAGACGATGTGTCAGTTAGTGGTAGTAAACATTAATTGTTTGAGATATTTTGAAGAAGTATGTACAGTGATTCCATTTGATTCTATGCCTATTTTTATGCTGTGATTTTGGCCGGAAATGATTTTTCTGAGCTTTTACATTTCTTTATTGCTTTTTTTTTTTGTGGTTGCGGGAATGAAGGGATTAAAATCGCGATCTATGTGAAGGGTACATATTTTTTGTTTGGTATATCTATTTTCTATGGTGGTTATTGCGTGGAATTTTTTTTAGAAATATCTGGTAAAGACATTGGTTTGTTGTTAAAGTGTGAGTATATTATTTGAGGTTCTGATGTTGACATGGCTGTGGCATGGCTATTGTAGGTGTTGTGTTGTTGCTAATTATTGTATATAGTGTTTCAGTATTTTAGTTGTTTATTTTAGTTGTATACGTGCCAAGATTTTTTGTGACAATTTTTTTCTAGTTATTTCTTTGATGATGAAGTTTACGTCGTTGTTTTGTATTATGTTTCACGTTCCCTGCGACATCTTGTTTATGGGAATGGCGTTTCCGGAGTGTAATTAGGTGTTGTCTTTTATACTTTGTTTTATGAGGTATGTTTTGAAGATGTGTCTATAATTATTTATTGAATGTATTTTCTGCAGTGTTTAGGTTAGTGTAGAAAGCAACTGTTTTGTTTTATTGAACGCAGAACATGGGAGTTTTCATAACTAAGTGTACAAGTGATGTTGCTTTATGAATATATTGCTCCTTTCTTTATAGACATATGATTATATTGTGATGATAACTTTTAGGGTTCCCTGACAAAAAAAAGAGAACTGTTTCACAAGTGTTTGTTGTAGTAACGTATACTGTGGGTAAGTATATGCCTGGGAAAGACCTGTTGCAGTTATCATAGCGTGTTATGCCACACGTGTCGTTATGTTAGCTTTATTATTATTGTTTTATATATGCTTATGCCAGTGTGTGAGTATGTCTGCATATAGTGAAGGTGATATTGGTGAGGCGTGTAAAGTTATGGTAGCCGCGTTGGCGCTTATGGTGTTGTTCTTTAGCCCCCAAGTCAGCGATGGCCGAATAAACTCAATGGAAAAGACATTAAATCCATACCCAGCATCACCTTTCGATCACCATTGCTACTTTTGCATATCTTTATACAATATTTCCCTCTGTTTTTAAAGTCATTCTGTGTAATCCTAACGAGATTTCGATACTATTTTTGGTGGATAAAATGAACCCAGCTGCTAAGTAATAAGGGTTTCAAATTTTGGCACCAGGCATGCAGTTGTAGGGGTAAGGGTAAGATCGTCCCCAGAGTTCAACGAAAGGACGAACATAAAGTCAATCCCGGTGGAATTTGAACTCAGGACATAAAGTCGGACGAAATGACGCTAACATTTTATCCGACGTGTTAATGATTCTGCCCGTAAAAATGGTTTCAAATTTTGGTACATGGCCAGCAGCTTTTGAGGGCAAAGAAAGTCGATTACATCGACCTCATTATATTTCTGGTACTTGCTTTATCGCCCACAAAATGATGAAAGGCAAAGTCTACCTCGTTGGAATTTGCGCTCAGAACATAAACTCGGACGTAATGCCGCTATGCATTTTTCCAGCATGCAAACGATTCTCCCAGCCCACCGCTTTACAGTTGATAAGTAGCAATAATCAGCAGCAGCGCTAGCACTGATGAGGTTGCTGGTAATTGTGGTATTAATGGCGTTGAAACTTTTGATGGTGTTTGTTGTAAGAATGGTGCCGATATTGATAATGTCATTCTGTTGTTAGACGTCTTGGTGGTTTCATCGAAACATAGTACTATCAGTTGAATCAGACCTCTTATTCGTAGATAAATTCTTAAGGTTTGAGCTCACTTCATAAATTCACCTCACTTTCTCTTGTGAATGTATTACATATCCGGCATAGTACATTTGTATTCAATATAATATAAACGTTGCTTCAAATAAGTGTGTCACGTCTTCATTTCATATATACTGATACAAATTCGATTTCTGCAATATATTTATTATCTATTCCCGTCTATACTCTTTTACTTGTTTCAGTCATTTGACTGCGGCCATGCTGGAGCACCACCTTTAGTCGAGAAAATCGACCCCAGGACGTATTCTTTGCAAGCCTAGTACTTATTCTATCGGTCTCTTTCTGCCGAACCACTAAGTTACGGGGACGTAAACACACCAGCATCGGTTGTCAAGCGATGGTGGGGGGGACAAACACACACACACATATATATCTACATATATATGACGGGCTTCTTGCAGTTTCCGTCTACCAAATCCACTCACAAGGCTTTAGTCGGCCCGAGGCTATAGTAGAAGACACATGCCCAAGGTACCACGCAGTGGGACTGAACCCGGAACCATGTGGTTAGTAAACAAGATACTTACCACACAGCCACTATGATGGAGATGACATTGTAATTATTAGTCGATTGAATGACTCTGTTGGGTCGCTAAGATTATAGTGAACATAACTATGTTCGATCGCTAACATTATAGCGAACACAACTAACTCTGTTGGGTCGCTAATATTATTGTGAATTTAACTAACGCAGTTGGATCACTAATATTACAGTAAACATAAGGCGGCGAGCTGCAAGAAAAGTTAGCTCGCCGGGCGAAATGCTTAGCGGTATTTCGTCTGTCTTTATATTCTGAGTTCAAATTCCGCCTAGGTCGTCTTTGCATGTCATCCTTTCGGGATCGATAAATTAAGTACCAGTTGCATACTTGGGTCGATCTAATCGAGTGGCCCCTCCCCCAAAATTTCGAGCGTTGTGCCTAGAGTAGAAAAGAATGTTATAATGAACATAACGGAGACAGCTACAGAGCACTCTTGGAGTTACTTGTGGTATGCCTGTTATTGGTGTTGTAGGCAGTAGTGTTAATGGCGAAGATGACTGTAACGGAAGCCAGTGAGCCTGATAGAAATACAAGAAATACTCTCTAGATGTCTAAAATGTAAAAGAACAAAACAAAGAAAAACAAGCCAAAATACATAATTTAAGATATTATATTAATTTAGCTCCAGGTAAAACCTAATCGCACAAACTTTTGATCTAGGGGCATTTCCATCGCTTATTGTGACTACATAGTGTGTCTAGATAAACATTAACCAATGTATCATCGTTCCGGTATGTTGTGATTCCAAGGAGATTCTCCTATGAAGTCTAGCAGTTTGAGAAAGCACGCAGGGAATCCTCTGCTGATTGTAAAATGTACTGTTGCTGGAGTCCTTGCTGACTTTGTTGGTGTTGTTGTTTAGCTCCGGGTCGAACTCATTCGACTGGTCTATGATCAAAGTTATTCATGCTGCTTTTATTCTTTCGTCATTCAAGGGATTTTGCACCTAGAAATATATAACCATGAATACATGATGTGTATATGTGTGTGTGTTTGTGTGTGTGTGTGTGCGTATACACACACATACACACACACACACACACACACACATATAT
>NC_068987.1:68015526-68017316 GCF_001194135.2 Octopus bimaculoides | reverse complement strand
TATATATAACATGTTAATGGCCATCAGTTTCGAGGGAAGGAAATTTGCTGATATCATTAACTCTTGTAGTTTACTAGAACTTTATTTTAAGCACAACGAAGGGTGAACGGCGAAGTTGACCAGAGCAGGATGATGTCAGTGCCCCGATCATGTTGAGGGTCCTGCTGTCTGTTATGATCCCTGTAGTATTACTTCTGCTATTAACATAACTACTACTACTACTACTACTACTACTACTACTACTACTAATACTAATACTACCACCACCACTATTACCACCACCACTACTACCACCACCACCTCCACAATCATCACCATCAACATCACCCCCGCAATTACTACTAACTTAACCACCACCATCACCACCACCATCACCACCACCATCACCACCACCACTTACTACTACTACTACTACTACTACTACTACTACTACTACTACTACTGCTACTACTACTACTACTACTACTTGTGCTGCTGCTGCTGTCTACGATGCAGTGTTTGCGATCTGCAAATATTTATTCACGCCGCCAGAATAAGAAAATAACACAAACTAGAAGTAAACAAAGGAATAAAACAATAGATCAGTTTGTAAAATTCACATAAAATATTATTTTTTTATTTATTTTTTTTTTTGTTTTAGCATTTTCTAAAGTTGTGAATTCATAATATTTGCACTTACTGGCGAGGAACGACAGGTGTAAATACAAGGCATGAAACACGCAAACGGAACACAAATTAAATTAGGCTAAACTATGTCAGCAATAAAAAATATGATAAACCAAAATTCTGATCCGTAATCATTAGGACAAAAGCCTTAAGAAATTACAGAGAGAAAGAATGAAAGAAAAAAAGAAACAGACAAACAAACAAGGAGAGAAAGAGGGAGAGAATTGGGTAATTAAAACTAGGAGCGTAAATATAAGAAAAGAGAAAGGGCAAAACACCACGTATTCAGAGGTCACATCAGTAGGGAAATACCTATAGAGGTCATGTTGGAAACGCCATTATCATAGAGAAATTACCTCAAAACTGTTTAAAAGCACAACGCTGTCGGAAGCTTTATTTCTCCACGTTGCATGCTTGTTATGTGTATCTGTATCTCTCTCTCTCTCTCTCTGTCTCTCTCTCTCTCTCTCGCTCTCTCTCCCTCTCGCTCTCTCTCATCCATTCTCTCTAACCCTCTCTCTCCAACTTTCTCTCCGACCCTCTCTCTGTCTCTGTTTCTCTACCTTTCTCTCCCTCTCTCTCTCTCTCATTCTCTTTCTCCTTCACTTTCTCTCACCCTCTTTCTCTAAATATGTTTGTGTGCCCATGTGCACAACTGTATACACGCACACATACACATATTCATGCACACACAGTCACACCCATACACAAATGTACAAAAGTGCTAATTTTCGTATTTCTTTTCTTTTTTTCTTTTTCTTCTACATGTCTTTGAATGTTGCCTTCAAATTTTTGCACAAAGCCAGCAGTTTGGTGGAAGAAAGTAAGTCCATTACATCGAACTCAGTGCTCAATGCTACTCAATGCTACATCCAAAAGGATAAAAGACAAAGCTGAACTTAGCAGCATTTAAACTTAGAACGAAATGTCAGAAGAAATGCCGCCTAGAATTTTATCAGTAACAGTTCTGCTACCCCGTCGCCTTCATATCTTTAAATATTAAGCTTTGAGCTATATACTATTTCTATTGCTAGGCATTCAGCCCATGACATACTGATTTTTTAAAAAATACAGCTGCTTCAATTCATATCATTATAGTATTCATTTAATTTCATATATATATA
>NC_068987.1:68013322-68013940 GCF_001194135.2 Octopus bimaculoides | reverse complement strand
ATATTTTTTATTTTCCAATATGCTGCTTATTTTGATATCAGCAGATAATGATTTAAAAAAATAAAGAGCGTCGTTTTACATATGTGCTTGTACGCAATCGGGAGTACAAATGAACAAATTTAAATGCAAAAATAAATAAATAAATAAATAAATAAAATAGAACAAAATAATAAATGGTTTTATGAATGAAAGTTTAGTAATTGCATTTATTTCCACCACACGACACTTATGAGGTCAGCATTTTGTCTATCGAAAGAGTGCTCTTAGGTACAAGTAAATACTAATGAAGTCATTTCAAACCTTTCCGATTTCCCTTATCAAAACTGCTAGAACTTGTGCAACAATTTGATATATAAGTTATTGTCACCTGGGAGGAGGATGTTTTTTATGCTCAAGAGAGAGTGTGTATTTGATAGAAATTGTAGAAATACATATATACTTCAGATGAGTAGAAAATTGTGGAGGATGGTATTCACTGTACTTGGATCTAGTTTGAGTCATAAGATCAGGCACTTTTTAAAATGAAGTAAAGAATCTGAAAATTTGTCGGCAGATCTGGCGCACAGTCACCCGACCTATCCGACTTTTTCTCTGTTTTTTTTTTTTTCACCGGACTTT
>NC_068987.1:68012523-68013312 GCF_001194135.2 Octopus bimaculoides | reverse complement strand
GGACTTTTGAATGTTTTTGAAATTTGCTTTTTCAATATCTACGTGGAAAAATACGGAGATTAAGGGATGGGGAAAAAAAAAAAAATTTCAAATTCTTTTTATGAAAGACTCCAAAGTTGATTCACACCCCCGTCGCCACCCCATTAGGCTGTCTAAAAGTGAAAATAAACGGCAGTTTTGTCCATTTCCGCATGGGTAGATATATAGTAAAACAGTAGAAGGATCACGGCATGTGAAGCCCTCAACACGGAGCTCGATAGGTTCTAAACAATTGATTGACAAATGATGAGCTAACTCACAGAAGAATCGAACCCACATATCAACGCTAACATGGCTCCTTGCGCATCCGAGTTTGCTTACAAATATTATAGATAGATAGATAGATAGATAGATAGATAGATATACACATATATAACAGGAATTTGGGAAATTTTTGGTATTTTTTTACTCACCATTTCACGTTTCATTTCCTATTAGAGATCACAAAATCGGACATGATGGATAAACATATACGATAATATTCTATTAGACGTTCTTCTGTCTGAAGATTTCTGAATGTCTTAAATGCTTATCCAACATGAGCAATTTTTTTAATTCCTATTAGGAAATGAAACATGTGTAATGGTAAATAGATAACACGAAAAGTTTTTCTAGATGAAGATTTTGTTAATAATACCTTTTCAAACAATATTTGAAGAATTTTCAACTCTAATATGTACCTCACATCCATAGAACAACGACAAGTACATACTGAATTGTAATACTGGAAAAGCAGATGTGCTTCAAGAG
>NC_068987.1:68009728-68012404 GCF_001194135.2 Octopus bimaculoides | reverse complement strand
ATGCGGAAAGCGATGTGTTTATATATATATATATATATATATGTGTGTGTGTGTGTGTGTGTGTGTGTGTGTGTGTGTGTGTGTGTGTGTGTGCATGCAGGCGTGTGTTTGTATCTGTCTGTCAGCATGAGTATATGTGTAGACGTGTCCGTGTGTATACGTGTATGTGTATGTACGTGTGCGTGTGCGACAAAAAATGTGGAAATCAATAATAATAGGAAAAAAAACAAATACTTGTAGTAAAAACAAATGGAAGCAATCATAAGAGCGAAAAGCCAGCACGAAAAATGAGGTTATTAAAAATATAACCATTTAAAGACAAATAATAAAAATACACCCATAAGTACAACACATAGAAAGTAATTTACAATACACTTGTCGATTATACTGGACAACCAAGTTGCCAATAATAATGACGTGCCATCTCAAAGCACATGTAGAAGAATGACTAAACTTAGAGAGACTTCGTAGAAAATATCACATTAGTTTGCAAGATTAAAAAATGTTTTAAACTGTAAAGAAAATAAGAGGGAAATATATATTTGTGGAATAAAGAGAAACAACGTATTGTGAAATATAAATATCAATTGACTTCTAGTTTTTCTTTAATATATTTATACACATACAGCAATAAGTTGGTAACCCAAAGCATAATAACTGCTACCTCAAACATGTCATTATAAATGGTAAAATGTTGTAAAATTTCCAAGAAATATATCCAAATGTCACTACAAACATCAATCAATATTTTCTCATTCTCAGTATCTAACAAATAGTGGATGCTATGAGGTTAGAGAAAAACCATATTTTGTAAATGAATACTCTGAAACTGTAAGGGGGAATCGAAAATTCTTTCTTTTGTGTTGTCTAAAATAGCATCGATTTCCCAGTTGATTCTTCAGCACACAACGTATAGTAATCTCTCCGTATCGCTAAAGTTGTAGAATTTTGTTTCAATCCACCTCTTTTTCTTTCTAAACAATGTTTTCTTTTCATGTTGCTCTTCTCTCTTCGGCTTTTCATCTTTTTACTCTCTATGCCTTTCCGTCTCCCTCTCTGTTCTCCATTGTTACTTCTGAAAGAATATGACCGAAGTCGAACTGGTGGCTGCTGGCACCATGATTTGAAAAATTGTTGCAGCATTTCTTTTATTTTTCCACCAGTATTTTCCAAATGTCATGACATCAAACGAACTATTATTTGGAGGATTAAAGTAATTTGCAATGCAAAGTAACCAAGACATTTCGCATTGTAACATAGACGAAGCATCGGTGGTGTATCAGAATGGTCCTGGCTTTTATTTGCATAATTTAGAATCAGGCTGTTTTTCACCATTACAACACACAGTGTTGTTTTTTAAAGCTGATATTGTTTCTAAGAATTTTAAGGTTCTTCAGCTGGGGAATATCCAAACATGTACTGTTAGACGATCATTCATACAATGGTATTAATATTTTTATGTTTGTAATGTTTAGTGTCAAAATGAAGTTGCTGTATTTGACCGTAAACAAGACAATTTCATCGTTTTTTTTATATTTTGAGCTCTCTCCCATACTTTTACTTGGTTACTAAGCATTGCTTACAAGTGTATATCTCTCCTCGATATAGGTATTGCTTTCTTGATTAATTAAATTTATCATGTTCATCACAATGTTATAGTTAGTATTAAACATACTAAAATGTACTAATGTGGTAAATTACTATTTACAGGATGTGTCTAATACACATATTCTACCCGTCTATATTACAATTAACAAAAAACATTTAAATATCCCTGCTCACGAATCTTTGATTATAAAACTAGCTAAGACCAAGAGTTTCTGGCTGAATCATTTATCTGCAATGAATAATTTACATAGCTGAAGACATTGTTGATTTATCTTTTTTTTTATATTTTTTCTTTTTTACACTTTCTTTTTCTTTTCGAATCAACCTCGCCGTAATTTATTTATATGATAGTCTTTTTGATGATATCTTAATATATTAGGTTCACCATACTAAGCTTGACACCGAAAATTATTTTGAGTACTAACATGTCAATTTCGGCTTCATTTTCTATAAATTCTTTCAAACATTGCCTTAGAATAAGACCATTTACACTTTGATTTTGCATGATAACGATGCGACAATTCCTTTGAAATTATTTTTACCTCTTGCTAATGCTAGTAATGCTAGTAAGGTGTGTTAAGGACACTTGCCATTGGTGAATTTTTCAGTAATTTTGTTTTAGAATCTAACGCTATTGGTATTCAGAACTTCGTGCTATTTGCTGCTCTGCTTTTATCTGGCATACTATGCGTAGCAGTAGACATGTTTTCTACTTTGAGCACCATCATGAAATTTACAATAACTTATAATACGGAATCTAACGCGAGGGCAGACATCTATTATGATAGGCACACATCTATTATGATACTAAAAGTATCAAAATAGATGTGCATGTCACTAGGCCTCTCAAGAAAGTAATTTTAGTTCTGTTACTGACTTGTGACAGTCCTCTTACGTGTATGAAGTTAGGTTAAACAACATCGCATCCGTTAGTCTGGTACCGTCTTACAGTAGAGTTGCACACTACTACTTTCTCTACCATTCACACGTAAGAAACGCACTCAGAGTAGAACTCACGCGTGTACATATCTAGAGACATCCCTCAGAATATATACGGACACACACATA
>NC_068987.1:68008542-68009582 GCF_001194135.2 Octopus bimaculoides | reverse complement strand
ATATATATATATATATATATAGATGTATAAGAATCAAAACAGTTTTTTGCTCCAAACTGTTTTGATCCATATATGTAATTCCCAGTGAATGCGTTGAGTGCCCTTCTATCGCTTGTCTGCTCACTCGTTATACAGTAAAGGAAAGTTATAGTCGTCAACCAAACTCGACTAAGAGTGTGAATAACACCTACATTGCTAGAAATAGAAGCTAAAATGTTCTAATGTTGTTACGAAGTACATAGCATATATTCTGTTAGGAGCTGCAATGGCCCCGAACTACCGATGCCTGGAATCAACCGAATGAGCTGGCCTTTCTGAAGATGGCTACGGTAATAACCGAAACTGACCGGTCAATCTGAAGAATTCTCGGTTCCGTTTTCGTGGCAATTGCAGTCCCTATCAGAGTATATAAGTTATGTGCTTTGTAACAGCGTTAGAGCATTTTAGCTCCTATTTCTAGCACTATAGGTGTTACTCACACCCTAAGTCAAGTTTAGTCATCGACTATAATTTTCCATCACGGAATAACGTTGCAAACAGCTGTTTTTATGAATTTTCTGTATACACATTAGAGATCTGCCAAATCATCCGTAGATTTTTATGGTGAATATATATACTCTAATAGATGAGGTAGCTCGGAATCAACCGAATCCGCTGGCCTTACTAAAGATAGCTACGGCAATAGCCGAACCTGACAGGTCAGTCCAAGGAATTCTCGATTCGGTGTGTTCAGGGTGATCGCAGCTCCTATGAAAGTATATGTTATTTACTTTGTAACAGCATTGGAGCATTTTAGCTCCTATTTCTAGCAATGTAGATGTTATTCTCACACTTAGTGAAGTTTAGTTGACGACTATAATTTTCTTATATGTATTCTTTTATGCTTTTCTTTTTTCTTGATTCAGTCATTTGAATGTGTCCATGCTGGAGCACCGCCTTTATTCGAACAATTCGACCCCAGGACTTATTCTTTCTAAGCCTAGTACTTATGCTATCGGTCTCTCTCTCTCACACACACATGCATATAAGGTAGAAATATA
>NC_068987.1:68007355-68008192 GCF_001194135.2 Octopus bimaculoides | reverse complement strand
TATATATATATACCGTATTTGATGGCCTATAAGACGCACCTTGTTTTTTTACCCCCAAATCGTTTTATAAATCCCTCTACGCCCAATGCACTCAATGTAGGTTCAAAACACGTAACTGTTGGCCGAAATTATACATCAGAGGTCACGTAGATGTAGCCTAGTAGTCTAGCCTAACACTCTATGATATATAGGAATAATCTATTTAAAAAAAAACAACAAAAAAACAAAAAAACATTAGATTACCATTATTTATCATCATCATATTGTCATCATCACAACTATTTCTAATATTATAATCATTATATATGTTATTATCGATATTTTATTGCCTGATATTTGTAACGGCCGATCGCCTACGGTATGTATGTTTACAAAACGTGCGCTGCCATCTATTTGTGAACAAACGCCTACGGTACGTTAATATCGAATGTGGATGCAATATATTGCTTATGATTACCGGTAATAACATACAGTTATACAGGTAAGTGGAAGAATTAAAACATTATTTCAGTGGTAATATATTTTACAAAAATATAGCCTAGGCAACGCTGCGTCCTATGCACTCGTGCGTCTTATAGGCCATATGTCGGAATAAAGTATGCAGTTATAACATGCGTTCACTCCATTCCTTAAATTTATATAAATATATATATATATATATTTAAGTTTCAGCTTAGAGCTGCGGCCATGCTGATGCACCACTGTGTTGCTACACTGTTATTACAGGGAGCCTCTTACAATATGTGGCACTTGGTGAAGAATGGAGTTTGATTTAGCAACCCTCATTTGCACCTCCTGCCGCGAGGTAGGTTCATCTGGGACTCTCGATAGGAAGAG
>NC_068987.1:67999016-68001728 GCF_001194135.2 Octopus bimaculoides | reverse complement strand
GTGTATTTCTTCTATCTTAATGAATAAAAATTATTCTGATAGAATAAATGGGTTAATAGAAACCAATGTAGCAAAGAACACAAAATAACTGTGGTTTAGTTCCTGTTTTTAAGGCAGGAACTCCTTGAAATTTTGGGTATTTGAGTATATTTAAGAATTTAAGGAATGGAGAAAACGCATGTTATAATTGCATACTTTATTCCTACATATGTTTCAAAGGATTACAACCTTATGTCTGTCTATCTATCTATCTATCTATCTATCTATCTATCTATCTATCTATCTATTTATCTCTCACTCTCTCTCACTCTCTCTCTCTCTCACACACACACTCTCTCTCTTTCTCTGTATATATATATATATATATATATATATATACATATGTGTGCGTATATAAATATATATATATGTACATATATATACACGTATGCATACACACGCACTCACATACATACATACATACATACATACATACATACATACATACATACATACATACACACATACATACATATATGCTCTCAGAATCAGGATTATACACATGGACTTGAATTTTTCTTCAATCCTGCTTATGGTCAATCAGATTCATCGATGGATTGGGACGGATTGCTCGAAAGTAATCGTGTTTCATTTGCAAGCAGCGAATAGAAGAGATTTGTGCACTGCTAAGGCAATAGTGCAATCAGTACATATATAGGTTATGCTCCCCAGAATAAACACTATTCAGGTGCATACGCGTATATGTTTTCTTACGTACATATTTACAAATGCCTCTCTAGTAATGCATGCATGTATCCATATTAATATTTAACAATATATATATATATATATATATATATACATGTAGAAGCTACACACATATAGATACACACACATAGATAGATAGATAGACGGACAGACAGACATTTACTGCACTGCACACACACTTGATATTATTATTATTATTATTATTATTATCATCATCATCATTATTATTATTATTATATGAAAACTCACACCTTATTTTGCTGGATATGATGGGCAGTGACAACAGATTAGGCAGACTAGGGCGACGCTTGTTTACTGGTCAAGCTTCAAGAACACTGCAAAGAATTCTTGCAGTTCCCAGCAATTCTGATTTTTGTAGGTGTTCTACCTTCATACTTGCGCCAATCGTTTTGAGCCATGTGGGTAGTTGAGTGCTGATACTTCCAAGTGCACCAATTACGATTGGTGCCACGTCTACTCTCTTCATTGAGCACAACCATCGTATTTCCAACTTCAAATTATCATAGTTGTTCATTTTATTCTCCTTTCACATTGATCCTGCTGCCACCAGGGCATACTATGTTGATTACCATAAGTGTTGTTTCTTTTTATTCACCACAACAATGTCCGATCCCTAATATCTGGTCGGGTGATCACTCTGGATCATTGCATCCCAGAGTATTTTGCAATTCTCATTTTTGGTGACTCCTTCTAGCGTTTGCCCATGCCACGTCTCTGCACTTTTTGGCCGTGATTCCCACAGAGCTCCTAATGGGTCATTCCTGCCACTTTGTCATGGCGTCTTTTTTATTCGCGTTGAGCAAATTTCGGGTATTCGCTAACGATGTGCATACTGTTTCCCCTCTCTCACCACACATTCTGCATTTGTCGCTATCGCTAGTGTTGTCTATTCTGCACTTCATATAGATGGTTCTTAACGATTGTTCCTGAGCTGCACATATAAGTGTTTCTGTCTCTATCTGCAGGTTACTCCTCCTCGTCCTTAGACACAGGTCCTCTGTATTTGTCTACCAGAAGGCGAAGAGCTGCTTGTTATGTTTGGGAATAGAATATCAGGATGCCACCTGTTTGTGGAAACGTGAACTTAAGAGCTTCCTGCCTTAAATACAAGGCAGGGAACCATAGAACCTCCTTACTGCAAGCAACGGTCTTCAAAAGCTTCTTGAACTAAACCAGCAACTATCAATAACAATGGCGGACATCATCCCTGGTGACAACGTTATCGTCAATAACAGGAACAGCAAAATCAGCAAACACTCGAAGTAGACCAGCACGAGCAAGAACAGCAAAACCGGTTGGAACAGGAAGATCGGAAACACCAACAACACCAACAATACCAGTAGCAGATGCTTCACTACCGACCAATATCCCCCCTGTCAACAGTAGAAAGAATAATAATAATAATAAAGGACATAAGCAACACTCAGAGACACTCCCAAGGAATCTCTCCTCTTTTTTACTCTCTCTCTCTTTCCGTCTCCTCTAAATTAAAATACAATAATAGACTTGCACCCCGACTCCACAGAAATGGATACATCACCATCATCTGTATCTATTTTAGAAATTTTATCTTTACCAGCATTCCACTTTCTCTATCTAAACGCCTTTTTAACCAATTCTTTATATACTATTATTTCTAATTTTATCTGCATCGAGTTTCTCCTTTCCTAAAAAGAATTATTTCACGTTCCCTTGAAGCTTATAAATTCCTACATCGTGAACGCGCGCGCGCAAACATACACACACACACACACACACACACACACACACATACACACACACATTTGTATTTATAAATATATATATATATGTAAATATATAAAAATAAAAAGATAAAGAGAGTAAAGGTAAGGTTGAAGAATTTTATGGATAGAGTCTTACAACTGTTTCTGGGAAGATCCAGTACTTCCCTTCATCTGAGACAGAAAAAATAAAGTAATCTAT
>NC_068987.1:67996235-67997153 GCF_001194135.2 Octopus bimaculoides | reverse complement strand
ACACACACACACACATCTACACAACTGACTTGCACAGAGTCTCTGTACACGACAATAATTCACAACGCATTTATGGGTCCGAGGTTATAGCAGACGTCTCTTGTTGAAGTTGTCGTGCAGTGGAACAGAACCTCAAGCCACATGGACACAAAACGAGCGTCTTAAGCTCACACCCATGCATACATATGATGTGATTGGCAATAATGATTATAATTATTATGATTGTTATGGTGCTAAACGAGAAAAAATCCCGATATGGATGATGATGATGATGATGATGGGGAGGAGGAGGCGGAGGTGGAGAGGAAGGAGGACGTGGATATGATTGTCGTTGTTCCTGATAACGAAGGGAAGAATATGGGAATAAGACAAAAATCGAAAATACAATTTCGTAAATATGCAGAGGAAAAGTTGCCGAGAACCTGAAGTAGATGAAGTAGTAGTAGTTATAGTAGTAGTACTATTATTATTATTGTTATTATTATTATTATTATTATTATTATTATTATTATTATTATTATTATTATTAGTAGTAGTAGTAGTAGTAGTAGTAGTAGTAGTAGTAGTAGATTCAAGGAGGAGTAGAAGATGGAATAATAGTACTAGTGACAGGAGAAGTTCATAATGGGGATAATGATGTCGTTGGTGTTGTTGATGATGATGATGATGAAGATGATGATGATGAGGAGGAGGAGGAGGAGGAGGAGGAGGAGGAGGAAGTGGATAGTGGTGGTTTTGCTGATAATAGTGGGGATTATGAAGATGATGATGATGATGGAGGTGATCATGTAGACGGAGAACAATAGAGACAGAAGAAAATTTCTTTATAAATCAAGATAGATAGATAGATAGATAGATAGATAGATAGATGAAGAGGGAGAGAGAGAGAGAGAGAGAGAGAGAGAGAGAGAGAGAGAG
>NC_068987.1:67995302-67995935 GCF_001194135.2 Octopus bimaculoides | reverse complement strand
AGAGACAGAGACAGAGACAGAGACAGACAGAGACAGAGACAGAGAGAGAGAGAGAGAGAGAGAGAGAGAGACACAGAGAGAGAGAGAGAAGTGGGAATGAAAGAGAGCGTTCTTCATCGATTCAAAGACAAGGGAAATAACTTATGAGCACGTTATTTGGTTAAGCTTACTAATCAAGAGAGCGACAGTGAATTGCTGTAAGAGAAGGTGGAGAGGTGAGAAAAGAAGCGGCTAAGAGCAAACACTTCAAGAAACAAATACATTACAGAAGTTGATACGCATTCAGCCCACATACAGAGAACATCGTATAGACACACATACACATGAATGTATGCATAGGCGAAGATTTAATTGCATACTAATATCTGTGTCGCAACGCCACATTTGCACATACATACACATACACTCATATAAATCAAATAAACTAAATAAATATCATAAATAAAAGATAATGAAGAGAAAATAGGAATGGTAGTCAAGGATTTGGAACTGACAGAATGACATGCAAAGAAAATTAAAAGTCATGAGTGAGTTTGGCTTCGTAAAAAATAAATAAAAATTTATGCGTGCCTGTTTATATGGCATACACACACACACACACACACACACAAATATATATATATATATATATAC
>NC_068987.1:67993154-67994691 GCF_001194135.2 Octopus bimaculoides | reverse complement strand
ATATATATATATATATATATATATATATATATATATATATATATATAGAGAGAGAGAGAGAGAGAGAGAGAGAAATAAAATAAAATATATGCATACATTTATATATGCATGCATATATACATAAATATATACACATATGTACATACATACATTCTTGCATGCTTACATACATGTATATGTATATTCATTCATGTATCTGCGTTTATAAAGGCACACATGATACGCATACATTCACATTCGCACACATTCACACATGCAAATATGCTTACGCACAAATATACAAAATAACTATAGAAATAACAATGACAACAAATAATACATAAATGTGACTAAAATTATATTAAATTTTTTATATAAGATAGAAAAGTTAAAACAATAATAAATAATGTATTTAGAGAATGAAAGGAGCTTTCTATGAAACGAGGGAGTAGAGAAAGTTGGATGGAAGAGCATTTGACACTCGAAACAAACGTTGCATTAAAGAACAAGACTAAATTGGAAATGTATGAAGAAGTTGGAACAGCCAGAATATTTTGGCAACTGTTTATTTATTTCTCATGTTTTTATAAACCTTTTTGTTGACATTACGCAGGCCTTCAGAAGCAATGGCTACCATAGACACTGCAATGCGGTACTCAAATAGAGAGAAGCACCATGGCAAACTTTAGATTAAATATAATTACAGGAATTTCAAGCTGGAATCCACATTCAATTTTATAGTAATCAAATCGCCATAAGAGATGGAGATGGTGAGCAAATTTTGGCTGTTTGCGGCGGTTAGTAATCACATCGAATTTGACGTGCAGACGGAAACATGACTCGATTCTTCAAACATAGAGGCTGCCTCACTAGGATTAAAACGCTTGTGCTAAAATACGAGGGAATGAAACTTCTCCGCTGGCCTTAGGTAACAGAGGCGCGATGTTTCGACAAATCCATAGCTCAGTGTTACATGGAACAGGATGTGCGTTCTCTACTCTTTTTCAAGCAGATGTCTGAGTGGCTTTTTTTATTATTACTCGTCTGAATACAGAATTTAAAATTCTAGTCAATGTTTAGTAGAAAATCTGGGACTTGTCGTCGTAATGAAGCAGAAGATGCGAAAATTTCCGAGTTCCTGAATATGTTATCTGCAACTTACCTCTCATGACGATACATAATGCAATTTTCAACAATTTAGAATAGTTGAAGTTGATAGTAGTGTCTACAAACAGCATTTGGCCTCTGCCCTTAAGGTAGCCGGTTTCTGTACAATTTCTTATGTACAATCTTAACTTTGAGTATCGGCAACTGATTGTTTCTCAGCTAGAAAGATTATCTCAAGTAATCTTTCTGCACCACGCACTATCTCGGATGTTTCTACTCCACTTCAGCATGTATTGCCTCTTAAGAACATGGCGTTCGAACTCAGATTCCAGGTAACCATATCGACGTTAAGGACCGCGTCAAACAAATAAAGTTAGACACCATGGAATAGAACATTCTCGACCAGATTCTAAAGAAATAGGTATTAGCTGCAGGAAGATAAGTTTACGTG
>NC_068987.1:67992048-67992476 GCF_001194135.2 Octopus bimaculoides | reverse complement strand
TTATAATTAAATTTATGCATTGCCATTTTTATCAGAGTGAGGAACTTTTGTAAGGACACCAAAAAAGGTTTAATAAAATAAAGTAAATTAAAATAAGATACAATAAGAGAGAATACAAATGGCGAAATAGAGAAAAAAATCGGCTATTTACAGCAAAGTTCTAAAAGGGGAAAAAATAATAATAATAATAATAGTAAGAGGGACGAAAGAGAAAAAAGACAGACATATCCTCCCTTATTGTATCTTATTTTACTTTCCTTTATTTTATTAAACCTTTTTTGATGTCCTTACAAAGATTCATCACACTTATGAAAATGACAATGCATAAATTTAATTATAATTACTATGGTTATAAGTTTTTCTTACATATTTGTATTGTCCTTTGAAGCTCGCGTATGTATTGAATCCTATTTTGTATTAAATCTAAT
>NC_068987.1:67988736-67992038 GCF_001194135.2 Octopus bimaculoides | reverse complement strand
ATGTTGTCTGACTACCCCATCTTCTACCAGTCATGCAACAGAGTTCGTGGACGTTTTATATCAGCAACCATGAATTGCTTGTGACGTCAACAAGAATGAATAGACTGATCAGATTGAGAAGACTTTTCCGATGGATTTATGAAAAGGTTCCAGATGTTCCTGGCCCTTTAGTATTACTAAAGAGTACTAACTTTTCGGTTTAGAGCAAACTCTTCAGACCAGAAGTATTGTTATCCAAGTCCAAAATGATCCCAATCAGCGAGATCGTTCTACTCACAATTGTGCAGGGTCCGGCTTTAGTAACTTGTGGAGGTTTTGAAATACAAAGACGAGAGAACACTCCTCGGTCAAGCGTTATTTGCGTAAGATATGTATAACTATGTTCAAATCTATCTATATACATACATACACGCATACACATATACATATATAAACAGGCACATATACATATATGGACACATATATAAACGCGTGTGTGTGTTTATGTGTGTGATGCGTGTGAGTGTCTGTAGTGTATATATACCATTATATTACATTACATTGCATTATATTTTATCATATTATATTATATTATATTATATTATATTATATTATATATTGTATTATATTATATCTGTTAACCTCAATTTCTAGTTCTGAAAATTTGGATAATTTCTCACAATTTTGATCGATGTCCTCCCGAATGTGAAAAGTATCTACATTTACATATATCAAATTCCAACTGGCATTTTTTTCATTTACTCTTCTTTCCTTTCATGACAATATCTGATATATTGTCGTTCATCTCTCTGATGATTGAATTGACCTTGTTTCGCAATAAGTTGGGTTTTGTTTGCTGCATTTTTTGTATTGTAACAATTATCGAAATATTTCTGTACTCTTACTTTCCTATTTTTTATCCGTGAGAATATTTAATATTTTGCATATATGCATAATAATGGATGCTGATATATCACTTGCTAGATATAATCTGTTGATATTTCTGACCACAAAAATTTTGAGCAGTCAGTCATTTTGGTGTTTGTCTTGAAAAACATAGATATTGATCAGATTCGGAATTTTTTCTCCCATCATTCACATACTAATATAACACAATACTTTTACAGTTCTTATGTCTCAAAAATTTATTCGGTTCTGACTTATTTTATTTACTTATTTATATTCGTTTTGTAAAATAAAACAAATTGTTGGATGCATGATGCTTTATACAATATATTAAACTTCTTTAATGCACAGAAATATGTCTTACATGCTTATTTTTGCCAAGTTGACTCATTTTTTATATGAAATATTAGTATATTCCACTTGTTCTAAAGATTATTCTCTTTCCATATTATAAAGTTCAAAGTCTTTAGATTCAATTTAATAATTCATTATTTTTCCGATTGAAGAAAGAAAAAAGAAAAAAAAATAACTTTCGAATTTTCATTTCGTTCTTTTTTTTTGCTTCTTGATGAATCCGTTTTACCGAAATTATCGCTATGAGTTTTATTAGAAAAATAATTCTTATATTTTTTTACCCTTTGCTTGTCCAAATCATTTTCATAGTTTTTTCATTATGTCCTAGCTTGTTTCAACACCTTGTTTCATACTTTGTGAATAATATAAAGATTTTTTTTTTCGCAAATCAAAAGTTACTATGGTAGTTCAAGAAAATTGGTAAAGTGTATCCGATACGATGTACGGATGGGAGAGAAATGCATCCTGCGTGTCACAAAGAGGCAAAGGGGTAAATCAGGACACAAACACCAGATATATGAGTAGATCTGTAAGTGGTTGCTTTAAATCGAACCTTTCTCAGAACATCCAAGTCACAAACATGTGGCGATATCCATCTCTTTCCAACGGCAATAAACTTATGAGTAAATAAGGAATTAAGAGCCGTATTTTATACTGAATTACCTCGTCAAATAACTTATATTCTTAATAGTTCCATGACAGAACCAACAGAAATGGTTCAGTGTACAGTTTGTATATAAAGATTTAATATATACTCTATCATTGAAACAAATTTTGTCAGTATTTAAAAGTGAAGGTTCTATCCTAGGAAGTACGGATGAAGGAAGTTCAAGAACGAAAGCTTGCTAGAATCCAGGAGCTGGTAATTTAGTGCAGAAGTGGAAAATAGCAGGCGCGATACGATCAAATCGAAGGTGGCCACCGAGTGAGGGCTGTATGGGCATCACTCTATAGAACAGTGATTTGACGTGGGTTAGTTGGCGCATCAAAAGAAGTAGGGTACACCTTCCGTTACTGAAAACACAGAGGATTTTACAATATGATTTTGGACAAAGAGGGCAACCCACAATTTAATCAGAGATAAGGCAAAGACATCCTTCGGTCATAAATGACCATGAGATTGCACCTAGAAAGTTCAAGTTACCCTTTGAGGCACAAGACCAGCAAAGCCACTTGTGGAAGACCAGCAGTCGCTGTTGCATACCAGTCTCCTCCCCCTTCCCCACCGATGTAATCAAGGGAAAGGCAAAGGTCGGAACAGATCGGCTCCAGTGACGTAGTAGCTCATTTCTAGAACTAAGGGAACTAGAACAACATAAAATAAAGTGTCTTGCTCAATAAGACAACATACACTCCGGTCCGGGAATTGAAATTGCAGACTCACAATTGCAGACCAGACACTCTAACCACTGAGACATGCGCTTTCACTGTTAACGATGGTGGGGTAAGGTATGCGATATTGTATAATGTGGAAAGATCTGAAATTCTCTATGACCCCAGGAGAATTACTGACAATGCACTGCAAAGCATCCTTGAGATGTATCCTGAAAACTTTTCTAAATTACAAAAGCAAACCGAATCCAACCAAACTACACATCTTTCACCCAAATAAAAATTACGGCTCAGGTTCGAGACTAACGGACAATAGCTACATTAATCGTCATCACAAACATACCCTTCATAAAAAAAGAAAAAAAATAAGAAAAAAAACCTACTCAATTTCAGGATGTCATGTCTAATTACGAAATTATATATTTCACATGGTGTTACTTATAGCCTTATAAATCAATGGTTTCTTTGGATTAATATAGAAAACAATATCTGAAGAAAGAGGAAGCTGACGCACATATGCTCTTGTATTTGTACGTTTATCTATTTCACACCTTTCTATTTCTGTTACTCTTCCTAGGCGACAGAAGCAGCCACAAATAGGCATAACTATTTCCGTGTAAACGCTATCAAGAGTGAACGATGTGTTTTTATGTATCTCCTTAAGCATTTATGCATCGTATATTTATGTTTGTATGCATATATATATATATATATATATATATATATATATA
>NC_068987.1:67985266-67988357 GCF_001194135.2 Octopus bimaculoides | reverse complement strand
ATATATATATATATATATATATATATATATATATATATACATAAATGTGTGTGCGTGTATGCGCCTACGCACGCACATACATATGGTACAAGTTATGTGTACATTTGCAAGAAGTGTGCATGTAGTTACTTATGCACATATTGATTTAGACAGTGATGTGTGCATGCGTGCTTTTGATGTATGAACAGAAACATCTATCAATATAAGCGTAAATAGTTACATTTAATTGTATACGTTACCTTTTTATTTATTTTATTTCATTTTTATGAATTTAATTAAACGGAAAACATTCCTCTGGTGATATTTTGGAGAACAATTAAACACGAAGAATCAAATGTCAAACTGCTGGAATCTTTTGCATATTTTAAGCCCTCCGTTAATAGAATTTGTGGAATGTTAATCAACTGTTGTTTTATGCTTTATTTTCGAAGACTTATTTTTCAGACTTACTACATAGGTATCATAGATTACAGTTGTCTGAATTAACGGTGTGTGGACTTTATTTTTGAGCGTTATTGCAAAATTTCTGTGGCAAGTTCTTTGAGTTTTCTTTTGTGCTAACTGACCATATAATAATGACAGGAATACTAAATATTATAATGCAGGAAAACATATGTATGATCATAATATTTGTTATCTTGTGATTTTAGAGATCGCTTTGTGGGTGAGTGCAGTGTTCAGCAGGTCATACTCATTACCAAGTATCACGGTCCCATTTTAGGCGCATCTATTGGTCTTCAAATAAAGCAATCCTTTTGCACAGCTATCTCCACTTTCAGCCGCGTCCGTGGTCAAACATCTGCAGCCATCATCGTGTCCTTTGCAAGGAGCAACAACGTATTTTTTTCTGGTTTGTGGCGCGATAAGCACACCTACTGCTAATTACGCTCACTTCTTCCTCAGGGTCGAGTTATTCAGCCATTCCAAACGTTGTCTCCAAAGCTATACTTTAGTGTGTTTTGAAGGCGGTTGGTATGGAATTTGAGATTACTTCCAGCATTTCAAGATGTGCAAATATGAAAAAAAAAAATGAAAAAAAAAAAGTAATGTATTTTTAAAACTTGGTACTAAAATAATCGATATTAAGCTTGGAACAGATACAGATGTCAAGGCTGAAATATTATTCGCACCTTCACTTCGTACCTTACACATGTGCAGCACTCAGAGTTTTCGCAGTCGCTCCAAATGCTATCACTAAGGGTCACCCCTGGTGAAAGTACATCCTTGGTATATTTAAGACCGCATTCTAAAGACTAGTGTTTCTTTTAGAGTAAAAACATTTTTGAACCGCTAACAGCTGCTGACACTTTATTAGGCTGAAGTGCGATCAACATTTTGAAATATCGTTCCCATCGATTAAACAGTGATACTTATGTTAACATTTTGCCTCTAATGTTTTGAGCCTAGAAAAGTCATGGGTTCTGAACATATTTACACTAAATTTTGTTAGTTCAAAACATGTTATCCTCTGGATCACTTTCAAATGAATATATCTCTGAAATAAGAGAAATCTTTACAAGAACACAGTTCTATAGATATCTCGAATATAGATATCTGAAGTTTGATGTCTTTATGGTTAGAATGTTCATATCTTTAGGATTTGCGAAGGCTGTCACCTTTTGAAGTACATCACATCGCTACATACAAAGCTACTTGTTACTTGATACTTGATACTACGAGTATTTACAATATAAGCCAGAAATAAGTGTCTCAAAACATTAGAGGAAAAATGCTACGCATGCTAACATCCTGGATCGCATCCAGATGAGATCAACTAAATGGATTTGCAATCAATTAATAACAGGAAAATCCAAGCCTCTAACCCATGAGTGAAATGTCCCGTCTATCTTTTCTATCGTTACAATAAAGGCGTCTGTACTTCGGAGCTCGTTAGTCTCATTTTTCTATCACTCAGCGTCCCCTGGTCTACTCGGCTTTCTTGCATGAACCACTATGCTCCCATCCTTCCTCTCCAGAACATCGGCCTCCGCGAATCTCTTCATCATCTGCAACAGTTTAAACAGAATACTGACTGCATGAATTTCCCTAGACTATGAAGGCCTAGAAAATTCATGGGTTCTGAGGATATTTACGCTAAATGCTGTTAGTTCATAACATATTATCCTCTGGATCTCTTTCAAATTAATATATCTCTGAAATAAAAGAAATCTTTGCAGATATCTCAAATTATGAAGTTTAGTGTCTTTATGGTTAGAATGTTATAATCTTTAGGATTTGCGAAGGCTGTCGCTTTTTGAAATACATCCCATCGCTACATACAAAGCTACTTGATACTTGATATTACGAGTATTTACAATATAAGCCAGAAATAAATGTCTCAAAACATTAGAGGCAAAATGTTTTGGTATAATACTATGTGCAATTTAATTGTCGAAAGTAAGAAAGGAACGGTATTACTTGGATTAGCTCCTTCCATTTCCCACATTGACTTGAAATATTCGCGGTTTTCCACAGGAATAAGCTACAGTTAGTTACTGTGCCGGTAAATGTTTCCTAACACTTGCTAACGTTAGAAGCAGATATATCAGCTCCAAGCTCCAGTGTAGTTATCGCTATAACTGCTAGATTGAGGATAATTGTATGCTGCAGTCTGTATTTTGAGCAGCAACACTTTAGCCATGAATTCTATACATGTTAATGAAGCTAATATTAAGATGCAAATTTTTAACAGAGACAATACCTTGCTAAACTAAAAACATACATTGATGCTGTTTTACTCAAATTGTGAGGACGATCGATTTCATTTAATCTATTAAGCTAAGACGGAATCAGTTCTGGATCGTACACGATCGTTTTCTGATGAAAAATTTACGTCAAGAATCCTTTAAACTTTGGGACTAAATGAAAACAATTCTTACATTGTTATAAGAATCCAATAGCTTGAATCTACAATGAGAGCTTTCAGTTATTATCATACTTGTTTTAGATGCGTGTGTTCGCTCTAACGTAGATTTTCATGTATAACATAACGGCACCGATTTTCGATCTTATAGTAAATTCATAAACAATTTACAGCTCAGAATCTTTTGCTGTGTAGCTCACACACACACACACACACACACACACACAC
>NC_068987.1:67983307-67984657 GCF_001194135.2 Octopus bimaculoides | reverse complement strand
ACACACACACACACACACACACATACATATATATATACGACGGGATTCTTTCAGTTTCCGTCTACGAAATCCACTCACAAGGCTTTGGTGGGCCCGAGGCTGTAATAGAAGACACTTGCCCAAGATGCCACGCAGTGGGACTGAACTTGGAACCATGTGGTTCGTAAGCAAGCTACTCTATTTCATTAAATACTGGCCATTAAGTCCTTACAAAGAGGGGACAAACAAGGACAGACAAACATAAAGTAGCTGCGGGCTGGACACAGACGTTAATGAGATGAGAGTGATAACAAAAGATGAAATAATGATGGGAGGGGTACCGGTGCCCGCCGACCGATAACCCCTCGAAAACATTGTTCAATACATTCAATATAGTTCAATACAAGTAAATGAAAAAATTTAACACATTAATCTTCATCATCTGGGCCACCAAGCAAGTATCCTGTTGCTTGCAGGAAAACCTGCTTTGGTTGGCCCGGATCAATGGAGGCAAAGTCCTCCTTATCACAAGCTGTTTCTATCTTTGCTTTTTCACTATAATTTATGACCTCCGCACACACATGGGTGGTCTATGAGGACCGAGTCATACCGTTGCCTTTTCAAAATGCTATCCAAATACAGTCCCACAGGCCCTCCCTTGAGGTAACAGAGGACAATCACTTCCTCTTCTTCACCGGGAGGGACCGCGTCATGCTCTGTCAGTGGCACCAAGAAACATTGCTATTCCAAGAATATTCCACACTCTCAATGAAGATGATTCGGACTGAGGAGTGGAATTTTAGCGAATCGTACTTGGCATGATGATGCACTCTTTCCAACAAAGATTGTTATGTGTACATGAAAAATTGTATTTTTTATAAATAGGTAATCTATTTGCATCTAAAAAAGGAAATTAAAGCAGATATCATAGGAATTTAGCTCGGGAATTACAAAAACGTAGAATTTACAGCTTAGATGAATAAAAATATCAAGGATGGCTAAACTCTAACATACACTTCAAGAAAATTAGTCTGCGGCGTGAGTACAATGGAAGAAACTATGTAAAGTAAAAACGTAAGAAAACGTTAAGTAAAACGTAACAGTAAAAACGTAGGAAAAAGTCTACGATCAGATGCAGGAGTGGCTATGTGGTAAGTAGCTTGCTTACTAACCAGATGGTTATGGGTTCAGTGCTTACCAGCCACTTGGTTCTGGATTCAGTCCGACTGTGTGGCACCTTGGGCAAGTGTCTTCTACTATAGCATCGGGCCGACCAAAGCCTTGTGAGTGCATTTGGTAGACGGAAACTGAAGGAAGCCCGCCGTATACATACACACACATATATATATATATATATATATATATATATAT
>NC_068987.1:67981591-67983174 GCF_001194135.2 Octopus bimaculoides | reverse complement strand
TGTGTGTGTGTGTGTGTGTGTGTGTGTGTGTGTGTGTGTCGCTCCAACAACGTTTGACAACCGATGCTGGTTTGTATACGCCCCCGTAACTTAGCGGTTCGGCAAAAGTGACCGATAGAATAAGTACTACGCTTACAAAGAATAAATCCTGGGTTCGATTTGCTCGACTAAAAGCGGTGCTCCAGCATGGCCGCAGTCAAAATGACTGAAAGAAGTAAAAGAGTAAAAGAGATAGAAAAAATGCAGGTTATATTAGAAAACAAGGAAAGAAAGAAACGCTAATTAACTTCAGTCTAGTTGTAAGATTTTCGATGTGAAATATGCTGTTAAAACAACTAAAGCTTGAATTGATGGCCGTACTAGTTAGTAATATGGACACAGCAAACAGTGTCTGAAAAACATTTAATGCGATATACAACCGGAGGAAATATAAAGAGCAACCTGGAACCTAGGGATATAAACAGTATTGGAATGCTGTATATCACGTACAAAAACTCGTGACTGTCAGAAAGCCACATCTAATTTTAGATAATAATCACCAAAACAAATGTAGATTATTAATATGGTCAGAACCAGTAAGGTATCCAGCCTCGAAAAGCAGCAGGAAATTATAATATAGCAAAACAGTGAACTACGTGAGAGTAGGAATGGATACAAGGTGAAGATTGAAGAACGCCTTAAGGTGAAATACAAGCAAGATAATTAAAGAAGAGGAAATTTGAGAAAATACGCAGTATACTATAGCGTGTGAAAGGAAAAATGTGTTAAAATACACTTGTCTGGAATTGAAGTTCCTGTTCTGAAGAGCTACAAAAAAAAAAAAAGAGAAAAAGGCAAAGTAAAACACTTCGTGGATTGATAGGATCCATGCTTACGTGATATAGTACCAGAAATTATAAATATAGCAGCACCAACAACAGCAGGAATAGCGACTGCAACAACAACGATAAAAACAATACCAATACTACTAATAATCCTCTCTTCTATGAGGGCAAAGATTGAAATTTGGGTAAGGGCGAGAGTCGATCAGATCAACCCCAGTATAGAACTGGTGCTTAATTCATCGACCCCGAAAGGGTGAAAGTCAAAGTTGACCTCGGCGAAATTTGAACTCAGGACGTAACGTCAGATGAAATACTGAAAAGTATTTTATCCGGTGTGAAACGAATCTGTCAGCCCGCCGCCTTACCAATTATAATAACTCTTTCCACTAAAGGCACAAGGCCTGAAATGTTGGGGGAGGGGACTAGTCGATTACATCGACCTCAGCGTTTCACTGGTATTTAATTTATCGACCTCGAAAGATGAAAGGGAAAGACGATGTCGGAGTAATTCGAACTCAAAACGTAAAGTGGAACGAAATGCCTCTATACATTTTCCTGGCGGGCTAACTAGTCTGCTAGCTCACCACCTTACCAATAATGATAATAATAATTAATAATAATAATAATAATAATAATAATAATAATAATAATAATAATAATAATAATAATAATACTCGGATGCAGTACCAGGCAGTGGCTCTCATAGCTTCTGATCTTAATTGATTGGAAGTGTTATCATGTACATTGTTTTGTCTTGGT
>NC_068987.1:67979414-67979990 GCF_001194135.2 Octopus bimaculoides | reverse complement strand
CTACTACCGATCGCACTGCCCGCCTGACTGAGGGCGGTGAGAGCTTGGCGGCACTCGAGGTGCCAAGCGCCCTTTCTCGGTCTATGTTTGATCCAGGATTGTAGCTCTGTTAAAGAAACGAGCTGCGGAAAATCGCGTCTGACGAAAGGCGACCAGACTTGTTCACCGTCCACGAAACACTTGAGATGTCGTAGTCTGAGCGCATGTTTGCGCATCAGTAACCACGGCATGCCAAGGCCTCCGTTCAGCGGCTGTTGACAGCAGATGGAGCGCCTGACCAGTGGTACCTGACCCTTCCACAAAAAGTTGAAGAGCAAGCGTACTATCTTGGTTAACCAGCGGTCGGGACAAGGGACGACGGTCAAACGGTAATAGATGACCTATGCGATGTACGAATTCGCCACCTCCGCTCGACCTTTCAATGAGAGCTTCCTCTCAGCCCATTTCTGGGTGAGGTTGGCCACCCTGTTCGTCACTTCTTCCCAGTTTTTCTCCAACTGGAGGTCCGGACCGAACCAGACCCCGAGCAGTTTAACGGGTCCGTCTGTCCAGCACCCTACGACGCTGGTGGACGGC
>NC_068987.1:67975124-67978390 GCF_001194135.2 Octopus bimaculoides | reverse complement strand
AAGGCAGACCATCCAAACCCGGCGATCTACCTCTCGTGCAGCCTTTAATCGCTTCCTGTACTTCCCAGGCAGATATAGGTCCTTCGCAGCACTCGGCCTCGCTGGTCGAGAGTTGCGGCAGGCCGTCTAGGTACACACCGAAGTCTGTTGAGGGGAGCAGGTAGAGTCTCCTCCTGACCTGATTAGTGATACATCTACTGATGGTGTCACAATAACTGGTAATGAGAGTGACAAAAGAAAAGACCCATGGTGGAAAAAAAGATATAGGCTGGATTAGATATGCTCTCGAAGGAAATTTCTGTGTTAGACCGAAAAGAGAAAGGGGAGTTTAAAAGCAAACATAAATACAGGCTGCCGAAAAGGAAGTATAATATTGAAAGAAAGGGCCTGAAAGCGGTAATGGAGGAACTGAAACAGCGCCTCGTTGCAAAGAAAGCAAAGATGGTAAGATACGACCAAAGAATGAAGGGTTACCACCGGAATAAGTTATTCAGAGTAGATCTGAAGAGATTCTATAATTAAAATAAACGGAGAGTATGCAGATGAAAATTGATACCAGATAACATCGAAAGTCAATGGTTTTGGAGTGACATCTGGAGCAAAGACAAAGAGCACAAGAAGGATGCTGAATGGTTGCAAGAACTGAAACTAACAGTAGTCTGTCCGAAACAGGCAGAACTAGTCATTTCAGTTAGGGAAGTGAAGGAAATCAGAAAATAAATGGGCAACTGGAAGGCCCCGGAACCAGATGGTGTTCAAGGCTTGCGGATTAAAAGACCTGGTGAATGTCATGCACGAATAGCTGCGCAACTCAACACCTTGTTAAATGCCGACCAAGTAACACCGGAGTGATTGACATTGGGTTGGACAGTGCTGTGCCTGAAAAACATCGAAAAAAGCAATACGGTAGACAATTACAGGCAGATATCGCGCTTCCCACTTATGTGGAAATTATTTACTAGAATACTCGCAGAGTCAATGTACGAACATCTGCAAAAAAAAAAAAAAATTGAAGTTCTGCAACATGAACAGAATGGTTGCAAGTGTAAGTGTTGAGGTACCAAGGATCAACAACTGATAGATAAAACTGTACTTAGAGACTGCAAGAGGAATGAAAATAACTTAGCCATGTCATGGATCGACTATCGATAAGGTGTACGATATGATCCCAAACTCTTAGAAAATGGAATGTATGAACCTATTTTGTATTGCATCGAATGTTGAACTATTGCTTGGAAAGGTATGGCGACTTGGAGGACGGGCCTGACAGCATACGGAAGGATTTTCGGGACAGTAGAAATAAGGAGGAGGCATCTTCCAAGGGGTCTGCCTGTCCACACTGATCTTTGTACTGTGCTTGATGCCACTAATACTGATTCTGAGGAAAGCAATAGCTGGCTATGTATTCAAAGGCCGCCAACAAAAAGTCAACCATTTGTTATTCATGGATGACCTCAAACTTTATGGTAATGATGAATCCCAAGTCAGTTCCCTCGTTGATACGGTGTATACTTTCAGTGCTGATATCAGAATGGAGATCGGACTGAGAAATTGTGGTGTGTTAGTCTTGAAGAGAGGCAAAATCAAATGTATGGACGGGCTAACGATACCGTCGGGGGAGATTATGAAGCAGATAGAAGAGACGGGCTATAAGTACTTGGCGATTTTGGAAATAGATAAATTGATGGAGAAAGAAATGACAGATAAATTTAAGGTGGAGTACTTGCGCAGACTGAAACTGATCCTTAAGTCGAAATTAAACGGACGGAATAAGCTTGAAACTATCAGCACCTGGGCAGTTTCACTCCTTAGATATGGTGCAGGGTTACTCGCATGGACAATAGACAAACTAAACAGCTTAGCCAGAAAGACAGGGAAGTTGTTAACTAGATATATAACACTCCACCCAAAAAGTGACACAGACAGACTATATGTACCACGAAAAAGAGGAGGAAAAGGACTTATTGGATGGGAACACAGCATTATAACAGAAGAAAACAACATAGCATGGTATGTAAAAATGCCACAGAACCGCTATTATTAGAAGTAAAAAGGTCAGGCTTGTGTAGGTTGAAAGATAGCAATGATAAGGCATTGTACAATCAGTTGAAAACGAATGAAACTGAAAATAGATGGGTAAAGAAAAGAATGCAGAAAATCAGAAACGTGCAAATAGAAAAAGTAACAACAAGTGAAAAGGTTAAGATTTTAGTACATAGCCCAGTAATAACACCAAACCATATAGAAAACAATTACCCCGATGTTACAATATTTGAGCATGAAAGAAAATAAACAATAATAATAGAAACTATAATAGCTTTGACAAAAAAAAAAAACTGAACGAAGTCGTAATGATTATTTTCTATCTCACCTTCAGACTCTCTTTCTTAAAACCTGAAAGACAAACAGGTTAAATAACATAGGTATTGACACACGGTCTAGAGAAACAGACCACGGTGATTATTAGCGGGAGCAGGTTGTATTGGAAGTATTTCTATGTGTGGAATTTACCATGGTGGAATATACCGGCGGTGGAATTTAACTGTGGTGAAGTTTACCTGGTGGAATTTTCTGTGGTGGAATTTACAGCAGTGGAATTTACCTAGAATTGTATATTATATTATTATAAGATTGTAAATAAAATGTGAAAATCAAAGCTGGAATTTCTTTGAGTAATATATGTATGTAAATATACATTCATGTGTTTGAGCTTGTGTGTATATATGTGAGTGTATGCTTGAGTGTAAGTGTACATGTATGTGTATGTGTTTGTGCGTGCGTCTGTGTGTATTTGTGTGAGTGCGTGCGTGCTTCAGGCTTCTGCATAGTGTAAGTTTACAGAAGTCACCTACATATGTAGGCGTCCATGTACATATCGGACGTGGTTGACATGTGGAAGATATTTATCCATGATGTCGCATAATGGAACGCACGGATTACTACGTGGTTGCAAGACGAACTTCTTAACGATACAGCTACGCTTGCTCTCATATTTTAATTATTTCAACGTCGTTAAACACATTTAATTATTTAAATTTCGAAAATGTCATTTTTCTACGAATATAATCAATCCAAATTTCACCGATGGAATCGAATACAAATCTCTACATTTTCAACTCGCAGTACATGTGGCCTAATATCCACCGACCCACTCAAAGCTAGTAATCACACACATAGCATATACTTACATATATATATATATGTTCTTACATACATATATATATATATGTATATATGAATGTATGTATATATACATATATATATAT
>NC_068987.1:67972481-67974751 GCF_001194135.2 Octopus bimaculoides | reverse complement strand
ATATACACATATACAAACACACACATATATATATACATATTTATATATGTATATTAATATACATTTATACATGTATATATATATATACAGAGAGCGAGAGAGAGAGAGATTGAGAGACTTATCTATATACATACTCACAAACGTATACACACATGTATACACACATCCATCATAACTGCCTACGTAGAAATACATATATGCGTGTTTGTAAGAATGTAGGAAGTATATAAATACATTTTTTTATTTCTTTTTTTCATATTTATTGTGTTTGTTTTTAGATGTATTATATATTATTTATGAACTAAACTATAATAACATCAACGACAACAATGACAAGAACGATAACAATAATGACAATAATAGTATTTTGAATATATAATAATTATAAGCGAGAATGATAGTCATATTAGGTATGTGTATCGGTACTCATTCCAAAAATATATGTAAAGAAAAATCCACTTAAAATAAAGCTCATCGCACACGTAAGTGTTTTAGTTTACAAATTGATTTAAATGCCTCGCCAACTAAAAGTCACTTTAATGTCAAATAGTAATCAATTTGGACATGATGACAACAAAAACAAACGTGTATCTATAGTTTTGTCGATAGTTCCAGATGCGCAGTAACATACTACTCACACACTCAAATGCATTCACATATATACTGACACATCATGCGGTCAAAGGCATATATATGTATCTATCTAGAACTCTCTCTCTCTCTCTCTTTATATATATATATATATATATATACTTATGTGTGTGTGTGAGTGTGTATATAATATACTGTAATAATATATATGATGTCACATTATGTGTATATTTACACATTCATACGCTCAAATATATAAATATATGGTTCTTTATTTCTTACTAGAAAAATATAAAAGTGCTCAATACGTATATGCTTCAGAAATGTTTAAAATCCGATATATCATCTTATGTTTCAAATAAACAGTTTTACATGAAAGAAAGTATCGTTTAATCCTTCTTTATATCATCCAGTATTTAACCCTTACATAAACGCTATTATCCAAATAAGGATATAATGTGGCATAAATAAATAAGACTACTTTATCTCCTAGTATAAACTGAATAGATGTTCAGCCAATAATGGCTGAGCCTGAACGTGATATAAAATTATTGCAGGATCAATTTATTGTTAATATGTAAGAAGTGAATGTTCCTTTCAAGAACTTATGTTGATAAAACAGGCAATTTTGTGTAATTCGCTTCTCTCTCTCTTACCCTCCCTATATATATATATATATCTGTTTGTCATACTCTCTCTCTCTATCAATCTACCTACCTATCTACCAACCCACCCACCTACCTACCTACCTACTTACCTACCTACCTACCTATCTACCTACCTAACTACCTACCTACCTACCTATATATCTATCTCTCTCTCTCTCTCTCTCTCTCTCTCTCTCTCTCTCTCTATATATATATATATATATATATATATATATAAATAGATAGATAGATAGATAGATAGATAGCTATCTATATATTTATATATATATATATATATATATATATATATCAGCCTGTCTCTATCAATCCTCTTAAGCGCGCGTATACTTTTGCATTTTTCATTTATAAATCCAGTCAATCCGTTTATGGGAACGAAAGCGTATAAATGCATATGTTACCCAATGAACGTGATGACATGCAAATGGCTCTACTTTAGACACTTATCTATATTGTGTTCATTTGACGTTTCATTCCGGTTAACAGATGCTTTTAATGAAAACTGTATCGATAATAACAAAGTTATGTTATCAAACTAGTACTGATTGTTGAGATTCATTACAGCGTTCTATTTTCTTAATTGTATTATGTCGAAATTTTTGTGGAACTATATATGCTGCTGTCTATAATAGCAACGGACCGTAACGCATGGCACGACTGACTGCGTTGTTGGATACATACACAACTATAACACCTGTTACGTATAAAGAGCCAAAGGTACCTGATTCGCTAAAATAAGAGTTGTCGGTATTTGTCGAGCCGCCCTGAGGCTGACAATTAATGTGCTTGGATTCGCTTATTTGTTAAGTAAAATACATGGACGGGTGTTCTCATTGATGCAACACACCAGGTACACATACATACACACAATGAAACACTCAACTATATACATGCACACACATATACATTTACTTACATTATATACATACATACACACACGCGCACGTACACGCGCACGTACACACACACACACACACACACACACACACACACACACACACACACACACACACA
>NC_068987.1:67957648-67965148 GCF_001194135.2 Octopus bimaculoides | reverse complement strand
TGGATCTCATAAAAATGTGTAGTTTTCATGGAGATAAGATTTATTATTTCAGGTCGAGTAAACATGTGAAGCTTCCTTCGTTGTCTCACTTTCACAATAAATTAAGAAAACGAATAATGTACATAATTAAACAAATGCATATAATGAGCGAACTGATGTAACACAAACAGGCCAATGACATGAATTTGGATAAATACGTTTCGCAGTGATTGATTGAGTAGCATATACAACTGATTTTTAAAAATATTTCCTTATCTCAAAGCAGCGAGCCGGCAGAAATGTTAGCACGCCGGGCAAAATGCTTAGGGTGTTGATTCTGTCTTTACGTTCTGAGTTCAAATTCCGCCGAGGTCGACTTTACCTTTCTTTCTTTCGGGGTCGATAGATTAAGTACCAGTTACGCACTTGGGTCGATGTAATCAACTTAATTCCTTTGTCTGTCCTTGTTTGTCCGCTCTGTGTTTAGCCCCTTCTGGACAATAAAGAAATAAGAAATGTTAGAACCCTGGGTGAAATGCTTTGCGGTATTTCGTCTGTTTTTACATTCTCAGTTCAAATTCCGCCGAGGTCGACACTGCCTTTCATCTTTTCCGGGTCGATAAATTAAGTACCAGTTGCGCACTGGGGTCGATCTAATCGACTGCCCCCCCCCCTCAAAATTTCAAGCCCTGTACCTAGAGTAGAAAAGAATATTTCCTCATCTCATGGTGAATGAAAACAATATCTTAGCCACACTTATCGGGAAAATCGCAAAGGAAGTCATGAAAATATTAATAAATTATGAGTAATTATTAGTTATTCTCGCACGGTTAATTTACGCAAACTAAAGAGATGCAAACTGTCCTCTTTGTATATAAAGTTATCTATAAACCTTTTGGTCTTTTATAAGCCAGGAGCAATGTATAATCTAGCCAAGACTGCCTAATCTTTTGTCAAGGAATTTTACCTACATTAAAAGCTATTAATCACTTTTGGTAATTTTAATTTGTGTTATTAAGAAGTAGAATGCGCTAAGACAAATAAACGGATCAATACAATAAATCTGGATAAATTATTTAATGGGAGATATACTGCATTCCGTTCGCAAAATCTTAATTAATTAAAATTTTTGTAGCAACAATGTCTGTTACTCCCGAACCAGCTTACAGAGCGGTAACGACATAAAGTCTGGATCTGTTGAAAAGGGAAAAAAAAAAAGAAAGAAAATAAAGAAAAAATCTTATCATTAGCTTGGCCGAATTTTATTTTTTTATTTTTTTGCTTCATCTCTTTGCTCTACTCCTCCATCTCCCGTTTTCTCAGAACGTTACATGGTGCTAACGGCATTCACTGACATAAACCCAGCGGTACAACACATTGCCGTAATCTTCTTGAGATTACTCTCTGAGTCATAAGTGAATGTTTGTTTTTCTGGTTTGTAGGAGTTTATCCTTAAGACATTAGCACAGTGAGGGAGGAATACATCCAAATATATGGATAGTATGTTTGTTTGCATTTAGAACGTAACAATAGAATCATCGGGAAATCTGTAAACGTATCTTCTTTAAACGCTGTATAATGTATACAAAATTCCTCATATTGGAACAAAAGGCAGACGGTATCTCAATTTATTCTTACGATTAGTGTTGGTTATGTTACCTTTCAAGGGAATTCTTAACACTATGTACCATGATTTCTATTTATTGCTGGATTTGAATTTGAAATACATACATTATAAAAAGATTTATCTGCGTATTTATTGATGATTCTCCCGTTATGTTCTAAGTGTAAACAAACTTGACTTTTCGCTTTTAAGCCTAGCTGACTAATTTGTATAGAAAATAGCCAGAAGATACTTTAGCATACTGGATAGTGTAGTGGTTCTAGTTGTTCATATACTTTCCTCATTTTTCCGTGTAAGTATTTAATAATCTTATGTATTATGAGCTGGACAGGTTTTCGAGACACATCATTTGTATATGGTCATTAAAAATGAAATGTCCGATTTCTTTTATACCCCAAATTTGACAGTCGTTAACTCTAATATTTTATCTTGGCAATTCTTTGTTTTACAACATTGAAGAGTTAAATCGCTTTTCGAAATGCAATTCATGGTGTCTGTAAATCAATTTTCGTGAACCCATTGATAGATAAAAAATTCATGTTGGTTATGTATATGAGTTCCGTCGTGGAACCAATGCATCTTAGACAGCTCGAAACATCAATGGGGTGTTTGGTGAAGATATGGCGCATTGTACGTCGATGAGCGCATTGTATGTCGATGGTTTGAGAAGTTCCAGTCTGGTGAATTTACTCTTGAAAATGAGCCCCGGGGTAGACTTGAGACCTAGGTGGATAGTGATGAGCTGGAAACTAACTGTAGCGGAAGCAGATACATCTCAAACTACGCATGTGTTTAATATTTTCATTCCGACTGTATTGGACCATCTGAAACAAATCGGTAAGGTAAAGAAGCTGTACAAGTGGGTACCACACGAACTGAACGAGCATCAAATGACACGTCATCTTGTAACTTACTGTTCTTTGCTCTCACGGCATAAAAGCGAAACGTGTTTGCATCGTATTGTTACATGCGATGAAAAATGGATTCTTTTCAATAATGGCAAGCGTTCTGCATAGTGGTTGGATAGAAACGAAGTGCCAAAACACAATCTTAAAAATAATATTCATTAAAAAAGCTAATGGTGTTTGTATTGTGGTCCAGAACTGGTGTCATCCACTACAGGTTCATGAGACCTAATAAGTCAATTACAGCGGATGTATACATCAATCAATTGTATGAAATGATGAGTGAACTTGCAATTAAACAACGGAGATTGGTCAATAGAGACAGGTCAGTTCTCTTGCAAGGTAATGCTCGACCACATGTTGCACAAAGAACGCTATTCAATCTATAGGTACTGAACTTGGAAGTACTCTGTCATCCACCATAGTCACCAGACCTCGCACCAACTGTCTATCACGTTTTCCAGGCATTGGACAACATTTTACAAGGAAAAACTTCAAAAGATGCAAAAGCAACCATTCGTGATTTCATCACCTCTTGCTCACTACAGTTCTACGCGGCCGGCACAAATAAGCTACTGATTAAATGGCAAAATTGTGTTAATAATTTAAATGCATTGCTTTTTCGTGAGATAAAGTAAAATAAACTTCCAGTTCAAAATCGGACGTTTCATTCTTAATGACCTGACAGAAAACTTACTTAAGAATAGTCAATACATGTGTATAATTTCAAAAATTTATTATCTCTTTAAATAAAAACAATCATTCTCATAATTTCGGCTTTATGTTTGGTCAGTGTTTTATTTTATTATTTTTGTAATTATACCCACTTATATAATTATACAGGGTGTCCCCAAAATCTGGCTACATGGAGAAAATAAAATCATAGCATAAACAATTAAATATAAGAAATAATAATTTCTTAAAGTATGTGTTAATCCCCATGTACCCAGACTTTGTGGACACCTTGTATAATTATTTAGTTATCGTGTTACATCTTGGTGTGTACATTGTATGCTGTGATACAAGTCGAAGAAACGATATCAAGGTCTTAATGAATATACGTCAGAAGTTGCTTAGACTACAAGCTGGTGGGCTTTGGGTACAACTGTATTAAAGTTCTTGATTTTAGTAGCTGAGAGCTATGTTGCATGTGGCTGTGAACCGACGATAGATTTAGTGAAGAAAGGGCGGAGAAAAGGTTAAATGTCTCTTATGGAAATCAACACTGTTAATAATAACTGTCTGTACATAAGAGACGTCGTAAGAAGAAAGCTATGATTCATACAATATAGAGGTTGTTGATATAATCTCTGTATGAATCATTATATGAAACACAAGTGAATGCTAATTTGTAGGGAAACAAATCTGCTGTCTCCCGCTTTTAAAAATATTGTTCGCATACGACATACAAGGGCTATCTTCTATCTTGATCAGAGGAAACTTTACTGAAGATTACTTAATATTCTACTTTTTTCTTTTATGATAGTTTTCTTAATCGTATGCCTTTTGTTTCTAAATTCCTTTAATAATCAAAATATCTTATACAGGAAAGTTATCACTCTTAATTAAGTTGGATGTCGATTTGCTGTGTGTCACATGACTTATGAATGTGCAGCCGTCTACAGAAACTTTGGAGTTACAATCTCTACATTTATCATTAAATTAGTAAAGCACAGTGACAGGCAGAATTTTCGGGCAAAGAAAGCTTAACTGTAATGAAGGGCCTTAAAAGATAAATGTCACGGAAGAAACTGAGATAACAAACGCTTTTTCAGTATTTCAACCGATCAACGAATTGCAAATGTCAACTAACTTTTCAGTATATTGAGTGTTCAACTACCAATATTCCCGTCAAGCTGGAGTTATGTTGGGTTCATGTCAATACAGCGTTGCCTCTGAATGATTCAATAACTAAAGCATTCTGCCTAGCTTGGATAATATTGCTTTGCATCCCCCTTTTTTTTTATCAAGCGATGGATCAATTGTATTAGTGTATAAGACTTTCAATTGTTATCGCAAATGTTTTGGCATGTTTGCTGACTCAAATAATCTCACCGAATAACATTATATCTATGTGCGGCTATTAAAATGACATTCTTGTATGTGACAACCCTATTTAAGGTCATGACAAAAAAAATGTATCTCTATCACGTATAATAGATATCAACTTGAGCTAGTAAGAAGAAAATGCATTTTTGGTGTAAAGAAATATCAATTGTATCAATTTCTTTGGGTTTTTTTTCCATTGAAGAACATAAAATAACACACGATCTTCATATTGTGCTCCTTCTTCTATGGCTTAAAGTAACACCTTTGGAAAAGAAACATGAAAATATCATTGGGCAGTTAGCTTATCGCAGAAAATGTGTGATGCATTTTTGTGATAATGAAATATACCACTTCTTCCATACATTTTTAAAGCGGCTATCGCTACTTAAAATATTGACATGAATACAAAACAATGCGTACATCGTTATATATAAGCCTATTTCCTGTTGAAATTGGTGTTATAGATATTACTTTAGCTGCAACAATATCACAAGATGGGCGCTATTCCTGTTTTACTCTTGTACTTTTTCTATAAGTGATTTCTTGTATCCTTCTACTGACAAATATTTCGCTGTAATTCGTGAGTACTTACATTATTATTTGAAGTAAGAAGGTTAATTGAGTTACAAACTTATTGAAGTATTGATATTATTTCCATGTGATCTGTCATGTGCAACGCTCTTACTTATGGACAAAGATAAATATCAAAAACCTAGAAGTTTTAAGTTGCTATTTGAGCATCGGATTCTATTTCCGAATGGAGTTATACGAGTACTGTAAATTCTTTTGCTACATTTACGCTTTAATAGTTCATTGTTGTTAAAGAAGAGTGAATATTACGTTTCAGCACTACTTTCGTCAAGATGTTTTACATTATGAATTTCTGTCTTTCAAAAGCCAAATGTTGGCTTGTAATATTTGTTGAATGAAGCATTTGACATATATATGTATTGTAGTTACACTTTACATCTATATACATGGCAAAAGAGAGTGTTAGACTAAATAGTGAAAGTTGCATCCAAATATTTCAACTTTGATTCATTTATCAAGTTTGATGCATTCCATACTTAGAATCTAATATTTTATTAGTAGTCATCTTAGCATCCACAGAAAATAAATGAACAGCAAAAATAGACCTAGTGGTTTTCAATTTAGAAACTCGACAGATAAAATTAAATTCTCTAATACATTAAATTTTACACTTAATAGCCTCAGACATCGCCATCGCCAAAATGTCAGAAATTTTAAGCAGTTTTTCAAGTTTCTTTTAAAAAATTTCATTTTTTTCTTTTAATTTATTATTCTCTGCTTTTACAATCATCTTTGATTTTCGGTTTCATCTAATGGGAAATGTCTTTATGCTTTTATCGAATCAAATTCATATATATCTAAAACTTGTAGCACAAAATTCCATAGAATCCCTATTATATCTTAGTTTCTAAATTATCTAAATATACAAAAGAAACTTTCGCTCGTCCCTTTATATCTAGGTCAGTAGACTGTCACGTTTACGAAATATAGCGTCTGGTCAAATACCTTTCAACCATGATCATGAAGTCCTTCCTTCGAATATTCCTAATCTAGACCTATATTATCCATTGTTTTCATTTATTCTCAAGATGGTTGGATATGATTGAAGGACATTTAGCAACTATTTCTAACAGGTCGAACGTCTGCATAAGGGAACATTTATTGTCTGGAGATTAAAAAGTTTTACCCAAACATATCGTTACATCCACCACTTACACACTTTAAGCGAAGTGAAGCATGCACAATTACGTGTACAATTTTAGAAAGAAAAAAACAAACAAAAGTAATGAAACGACTAGAAAAGAATTTGAATACACATTAACTCAGGCAACTGGCAGATAATATCTAGTCAATACAACGACATTCACTAAGGTTCATCCCTCTAGTACTATTAATTTCCAGTTAGATTGATTAAGTCAGGTGCAGCTAAGCGCTTTGCCAAAGGACACAGCAGATCTTCAGCAGTGACGTGAGTTATACGAACTTGTGACCCGTGAGTCAAATGCTTGACACCTTATGCTCTCGGCTTTTGCATTTCTACAAAGACCAATTTAAATCCTATGAAACTTACTTAAATGATTACCATTTCCTCCACGACCACTAAATTGTTTCAGTCATTAGTGAATATCTCGTATATTCTTTGGCAGTGATTTCGCCTCACTTGAAGTGTTTGATAGGCAGACAGACTGAATTAATTGGCTGTCAGTCGCAAAACTGTATAAAAACCACGTGGGACGATAGGTACAAGAAATAAAGATCTTGGTGAAGTTATCGGATTTTGTGCTGGTAGAAACGCTAAGTGGTTTTAAATGAAGAAGTACACATTCATGCGCATTCAAACGATAATACGCAGTAATACACAGGAATACGCAGGCATGAATATACATAAATATATATGCATACACTTATCAACCTATAATCTAACATGTAGGACTTTACGCAAATTTATATACACGTATATTACCGTGTTTGTGTGCTAGTGTGTGAAGCTGTGTATGTGTGTACGTGTGTGTCAATGTGTGTGTGACTGTGTCTATGCATGAGTGTGTACATATATATATATACGTACACGCATGCACACACGCATATGCCATATGAGTTTATGTGTCATTCACTCGGTCTCTCTTTCTCTTAATCTCTGTCTGTCTATCTATCTATCTATCTATCTATCTATCTATCTATCTATCTATCTATCTATCTATCTATCTATATCCCCTGCACCTTTATCTGCATCTTTTCCATTATTTAACCGTTCCCATCTCAAATACATGCATACATACACTCAAGCATGCATGTAAAAATGCGTAAATGCTTAAATATATATGTATGTATGTGTATATGTGTGTTTGTGTGTGTGTGTTTACATAATATATACACGCATACATCATATATATATATATATATATTTATATA
>NC_068987.1:67946421-67953111 GCF_001194135.2 Octopus bimaculoides | reverse complement strand
AATTATCCATGTTTCAGAAAGTTACCGCACATACACACACACACACATACACACACACACATAAATATAAACATAATACTTGTATGTATATATATATGCATATCATCATCATCATCATCATCATCATCATCATCATCATCATCATCATCATCATCATCATCATCATTATCATCATCATCATCATCATTTAACGTTCGTTTTCCATGCTGGCATGGGTTGGACGGTTTGGCAAAGGCGAACAAGCCAGGGGCTACGTCTGGCACCCGTCTGGTTTGGCATGGTTTGATTTTTATCATTCTATAAATTTGGTGCAAGTTGAAGGGGAACCTGGAGACCACAAAAATTATTCCCAATTTGGCCCCACATCTCCTAAGGCCGGCCCTGCCTGAGAGTATCGCAATTATACTGTTTAGTTTTGTCTGGCAAGGTTCTACCTAGTGAACGTATCTCATAACGCAGAAAATCGTCAATATTTCTTATTAAACTATTTTGTGAGTCATGAAGTGGTTGGAAACATTATTACGTTTTTTTTTGTTTTTCTGTTTTGCTGATATAATTGTTTTAACTTCTTGGTTGATGTTGCTGCATGTTGCTATTTTTGTCAATGATAAAAACAGTGTTTCAGCGACTACATTTTCCACTCTGTCTTTCACCTCCTATACTTCACAGGTCCAACCACTACGCAATGTCATCCTCGTTGGCTTGTGTATGCAGTTTATGTTATGTATCATCGGCAGAAAAATTCAAGAGCGATAGTAAAATTCAGTAGCTTTAATGTCTTGAAAAGATTTGATTAATACACACAACAGTGTAGTTGAAGAGTAGTTCTCAGTCATCTTTAATTAATATTCGAATATACTTTTCACAAATTTCTGACATATTCGAATACTTCTATTTAAATGTGTGTCGACGTAAAAAACATATATTCCATTACAATTTGCAATATAATTAATTATTACATATGAAGTAAATGCTTTAAAAATATTTGTGTCATCGTTTGATCTGCAATGTTGTCGTTAAGTTTGTTTATATTGAAATAGTTTAAGAAAAACAGACTAAATAAGTCATGTTTACTATGACAAAGAGAAATAAAAGCTTGTTTAGAGCTGACTGGCAAAGTACAAAATGTTAAGAATGTTGCTGTCTAATGAAGTGCTATTGATATGTCGCTTCAGGTTAGCCTTCATCCTGCAGACATACTGTAGAAGTACACCAAGCCTTAACCATCCTGTTTTTCCTTTAGACATGTTATATCACGAACTACATCCTACATACCACTAGTCTTCAACCTTTTTCGCACCACGTACCGGTTTCGTGCATAAGAAATTTTAGACGAACTTCTGGAACACGCGCATCACAAAACACAATAAAGAACGTCTCCTCACAGAACCATTTAATATACACGACTTTCTTCCTCACACTTCTCGTAATAATCCCCATTTTTAAGGCGGCGAGCTGGCAGAAACGTTAGCACGTCGGGTGAAATGCTTAACAGTATTTCGTCTGACGTTATGTTTTGAGTTCAAATTCCGCTGATGTCGACTTTGCCTTTCATCCTTTCGGAGTCGATAAATGAAGTACCAGTTACGCACTGGGGTCGATATAATCGACTTAATCCCTTTGTCTGTCCTTGTCTGTCCCCCTCTATGTTTAGCCCCTTGTAGGCAATAAAAAAATAAGAAACGTTAGCACGCCGGGTGAAATGTATTGTGGTATTTCGTCTGCCACTACGTTCTGAGTTCAAATTCCCCCGAGGTCGACTTTGACTTTCATCCTTTGGAGATCGATTAAATAAGTACCAGTTACGCACTGGGGTCGATATAATCGACTTAATCTGTTTGTCTCTCCTTGTTTGTCCCCTCTGTGTGTAGCCCCTTGTGGGTAGTAAAGAAATAAGAAACGTTAGAACGCCGGACAAAATACTTAGAGGTATTTCGTCTGTCTTTACTTTCTGACCACAAATTCCGCTGAAGTCGACTTTGCCTTTCATCCTTTCTGGGTCGTCGATAAATTAAGTACCAGTTGCGTACTGGGGTTGATCTAATCGACTGGCCCCCTCCCCCAAAAGTTCGGGCCTTGTGCCTAGAGTATAAGCTGGTTTTCAACATCTTGCCCAATTTCATCAATTCTGTTGGAGTTACTGAGTGGCATGGCCCTGACATCACTATTACCTTTTTGTTGTACGGTTTTTAAGAATATTGAGATAGCTTGTTTAACCAGCTGCTCCGCAATGGTGTGGTTCTTTCTATGTTTTGCTATAAGCAGGGAGATTTCTTAGCTGGCTTCGAGAACACGAGTGTGGGACGCCTGTTTTGCAGCAAAAAGTGAAGTGAGTTTTGTTTGGTTTTCAAAATTTTGTTTCAGTTATTTAAAGTATTCCCAAATTTGAAATAGAATTGTTGGTATATCTTATCCTGAAGTGCGCTTTTAACCAGCCTGCCTTCAATGCTCATTGCTTACTTTCAAATGACACAATAAGCAGAACGGTCTACGCTCATCATGTTCACTGGGAATAAACCTAAACTTCAAAAACTCTACCGAATATTAACGAGTCTTCTTGCTTTGTTTACTCATTTTATAAATGGCTGACACAAATCTAAGGAAGCAATGAAGCGATGGAGATGACGATTTTTGCACAGCATAGAAAGAACGGGATTCGAAGCATCAATCAGCAATAGTGAGCGGAGTGGACAGCTGCTTTTATAAACGCTTGACACTGGAGAATATATATTGAAATAGAGAAACAAACGCCTAACAAATGCAAATACTTCATTCGATACGCTGATTGGACGTAGCTATATCGATTCCCGTGGTGGTTTAGATTTAAATATTGCATGGCGATGGTTTTTTTTTTTTCATTTCAATGTCCAAAGAGAGGCTTAGGGTCGATAAGTGTTCACTCAAGTAACTTGCAAAAATTATTACAACCCACGCTAAGGAAGGCTCCAACCTAATTTTCCCACGCCCCATATTGGGAAACACTGATCTAATGTAGCTAATATGTTGAATGGAAACTATGATTTCATTCCCAAATTAAAAACAGATAGAAACAGGTAAAGAAAATACATGTTTCGGAGGAGATATTAACAGAAGGATATGAGTAAAAACAAAAGAAACAGAAGAGTAAAATGAAAAATGAAGCTTTAATTATAAAGAACAGGAGAAGAACCAGTGACTATGAGCAAACAAGAACACGGTCCACAGTAACAAACTTTACAAATTCAGGGATTTCTGGTCGAGTATTTGCGATACAAGAAATATCAATGAAGATCCCTCATATCAGGAACGATCATGCTAAAAGGGAGGGAATACCTTAACCAAGGTAAACCTGAATATTAAGGAAAAGGGCACTCATCTCTGCAAGGGTTGGATCATAGATCTGCTCAGGCAGACAGACAGATAGGTAGATAGACAGACAGACAGACAAACATACAGACAGACAGACAGATAGATAGATAGATAGATAGATAGATAGATAGATAGATAGATAGATAGATAGGTATAGATAGATAGATAGATAGATGGATAGATAGATAGATAGATAGATAGATAGATAGATAGATAGATAGATAGATAGATAGATAGATAGATGGATAGATAGATAAATAGATAGATAGATAGATAGAAACATACATGCATGAAAAATCTGATGGTTAGAAGGATTATGCTGATCTGGTACATGGCAACAGAATAATCGTCCAAAAAAAATCATCAGACACAAAGCATTAGACACAATAACACATATGCATGTGTGCTTATGTGTGTACCTATATATGAGTTTGAACAAACATATGCGTATGTGAATTTCTTTCAAACACGCGGACATCGGAAGCTGTAATACTAAAATACAGGCCTCAAATACGAAACTACTTATTGTACACAAATTTTTATTTCCACTACTTCGAAAGCTCACTTGAAACAAGCCCAAAGAAAATAATGTTTTTATTTACTTGAAACACAATGAACTTTGATCGAAATTTCAGCAGCTCATCTCCAAGAAGCGTACTAACTTCAGAATTGTGAAAAATTTTACTAATACCAAACTCGCTGACAAAGTCCACTAGTATTCTGCCATGAATACGTTGTTGTTAACGTATGTGTATTATGTGTATACGTGTTTGTACTTACATACTCACTCACATAACACATGCATACATACATACATACATACATACACAGAAATAGAATGAACGAGAGGAAAGAGAGATAGATAGAGAGAGAGAGAGAGAGAGAGAGAGAGAGAGAGAGGAGCAGGTATGTTACTGCCGTTGCTGTTCCTGATGCTGTTATTATCGCTACATTCACTACTGTTGCACCTGCTGCTTTTACCGCTATGGTTAATATGAAAGGTAGAACTGTCTTGTTTGTGATGATATAGAAGATAGAAGACATATGCACAGAAACAGAGACAGATGGGAGCGGAGACAGGGAGATAAGAAAAGGGATGAGAGAATGGATGACGAGGTGGAAGAAGGAGTATGGTATAGAAGGTTGATTATTGTGAGTGGATGAGAAAGAAGGTGCATGTGAGTTTAACTGGACGCCTTTTCACTCCTGGATATCATTGATCTATACGAAGCCATAGGGTGAGTCAAGTTCAATCTATCAAGCAGAGTGCAGGAATTACATCTGTAGAAGTACAGGGAAAGATGTAACATTACAAAGCTAATGCATGGATTAATAGACCAACATAACGCACAACAGGCAGACAATATATATATATATACACATATATAGATGCACATACATACATGTGTGTGTCTGTGTGTGGCGTGTGTGTGTATTTAACAAATATAATACCCTCCCTGGAATCTGGAGTCAATTGACAAAAGTTGGAACCCAGCATATGTGATATTTCTAAACATTTACCAATGCTAGTGTTTTTGCATGCAGTAGAATTTTATACAAATAACAAATCATTCCTCTGGAAAGTAAGGCTTAAGATTAATCACCAAAATAACTCAAACTCTCAAAAATGATCTTCTTTCCATCTTAATTAATTTTTACGATAAAAAACTAATTAAATTGCTGATTAACAGGATCGATAGTGCATTGAACTTATGGAATTTCATTCTGCTTTTTACCTTCTGGTTTGAAATACTGCTATGATCATCTTTGCATTGCATACCTATGGGGTCCCTGAAATAAGATGTCCGTCAAAAATAAGAGACGATGGTATCAAGTAGTATAATTCCCACAAAACTTCTGGCCTTGTGCCTAATTCAGAATCTATTGTTATTATAGCTAAAGGGCGAAATCGTGAGCGCGTTGCACGAAATACTAAGCTGCATTCCTTACGGCGCTTTATGTTCTCTGTTCAAATGCCGCAGAGGACCCTTTACCTACATCCTTTCGGAGTTGATAAGTACCATTCAAGTAATTGAGTCGATGGTATTAACTTATCCTTTCGCCCTGAAATTACTGGCTCCATGCCGAAATTTGAAGCCATTATTATTTTTTATTTATTTATCACAGGTTGTGGTGACACGACCAGCTAGCGAAAGTGCAAAGTTGCACTTTCGCTGTTACAATCAGAGTTTCTTCGGAAACTACTATCTCTCTAAAATTATTATTATTATTATTATTATTATTATTATTATTATTATTATTATTATTATTATTATTGTTATTATTCACGCTGGGCAAAATGCTTAACGGCATTTCGTCCGTCTTTACGCTCTGAGTTCAATTTCCGTTAACGTCAACATTCCCTTTCATACATTCGAGGTCAATAAAATATTTACTAGTTGAATATAGAGTTCGATGTAATTGATTATCTTCCTCCTCCTCCTCCTCCTCCCCCAAATTTCAGGCCTTGTACCCAAAGTAGAAAGGAATGTTACGATTATTATTCACGCCGAACAAAATGCTTAGCTGCATTTCGTCCGCCCTTACGTTCTGAGTTAAATTTCCGCAGAGACCGACTTTACCTGGTATCGTTTAGGAATCGATAAAATAAGTACCAGCTGAAGACTAGGCTCGATGTAATCAACTTACGCCCTCGTCTAAATTACTGGCCGTCTGCCAAATTTTTTAATCATCAGCGCCATCATCATCATCATCATCATCATCATCTTATTATTATTGTCATCATCCTCAACATCCTCATCATCATCATCATCATCATCATCATCATCATCATCATCATCATCATCATTATTTTCCTGTTAGTACCGTTGTTTGCAAAGAAACGTCTTCATCCATCCATCTTTCGTATGAATCACTATGTAACAGAAATAACTGAAGTTAAGAGGAGCTTGTTAGTTACCACACCGTTGGTGTGGTGTTGAAGGTGATGATGGCGATCATAATATAGAATGGAGAGACAGAGATGGAGGGAGGGAGAGAGAGAGGTAAAGAGAGAGAAAGTATTTGAGAGACATCTAAAGACCGAACGAGAAATTCTGAGAGAATGAAAAAGAGAATGAAATGTAAAAGCCATATGTAAAGAACGACAGAGTGGCGATAATGCAAAATGCTGATGGTAATGGAGGTGAGGGTGGGAGTTGGGTCATGTTTGTTTTTGGCATTCAGTATTAACGCTGGTAGAGGTGGTGTTCATGGTTGTGGTGGTGGTGGTGCTAACAGTGGCGCAAGTTTATTTTTGGTAGTTATGGCAACGATGGTGGCGAAATTGATATCGCTCTCCCTCCCGTGCGTTTATCAACATATATACATATACATACATAC
>NC_068987.1:67938941-67942794 GCF_001194135.2 Octopus bimaculoides | reverse complement strand
ACATATACACATATATACATACATATATAAATATATAAATGAATATATATACAGATAGATAGATAGATAGATAGATAGATAGATACGTATGTATTTATGCAAACAGTCATCTATATTTATGGTTCGGCCGAACTCGATTATTTGCAATTGTAATAGTCAACAAAAATACCAAAACTGCACTTGTGAATCTTCAAAATCGTTGCTATTATGTAAAAGTTTTTTTCCAAAACGTTGCTTTTAGAGAAAACGTAATCATAGTTTCACAATTGCATTTTATTATTTTTTTTACATTAGCAACAGTTCTATCTTAACAATAATACTTTGTTGGGTGCATAAAATCGTAACTCCATGCATGTATGATATATTCAGTCAGAAATATTTAGCAAAACTTTCGTATGCTTCAGTTTTGAAAAAATTTAATCCGTTGTACTACACTTTGACAATTTTCATATCTTAACATCTGAAACAGCTGCAGATACGATAGTTTGACCAAATAAACCGGCTATTGCAAGCATAATTAAATATTGAAATATTGTTCTCCGTAAAAGGCCACTTGAGCATGTGTTCTGACTGTCCATTTACACTTTATAACTACAATTCAAATCTAAGCCCTACCCCTATAACAAAGTCCTAACCCTAAATACAAATCCTAAACACTAACATAAACCCCAAACTTAAATACAAATGCTACTCCAAATCAGGTCATTTCTCAGCGTACACTACGGACACTGCAATAAATCGTATGCTAAAGCAGCGCCGTCTGTAGTTTGTGCTTATGTGCAAGACGTACGGTTTCGGTTAGATACTTGCCTGCATTTTAATAGATAATTCTGAAGAAACCTTTTATTACCAGTACTGTTTTCATGTTCAATTCATATATTCTGGTTTTCATTATTTCACGGTCTTTATATTTGGTTTATTTGTCTTTTTTCCCTTTTTGTTATACGTTTTTGTATAGTGGGATTGATACATGGGACATTTCTTTCTTGGTAGCCTTTGACAATATCTGATCTTTTTCTTAACCCTAAGAGTTGACATGTCCAAGTGTATGGCGTCTTTGTTATAATCTAAGATCTTTTGTGGTGGAAGATAGCATTACCATTTTTCTACGCTGATAATTCATAATACGGGCATACATTTCTGTGTGTATCAAATCTTGAAATATATCATGACTAAATAAATTCTTTTTCTATTAAGTCAGAGCAGCCAAAAGCCAGCATGATAAATTATTCGCACAAAACATCCGAATGTAGCCTTGTGTTCCAGTTCCGTTCTATGTTCTGCTGCATTATAGGTTTTGGTAATTTATGACGCAAAAGCTTCAGCTTTCTTGATGCAATCAGAAATCGTTCGATCTTTCCTGTATGCCCCACCCCTTACATAATGTATTTCTTTCGTTTTTAACATTTCATAGGCGCTATTGGGCACGTAGGGGATTCATTTTTACTAACTCAGCATGCATTTTACAATTCTATTTTCACCTTATTACTTTTTAAATATTTTTATTTGCTTTTGCTGTTATTTCTTCATCATAACCCTTCACCCCAGATATCCGTTACCTTAGTGGCTGTTTTATATTTCATTTCTTCCTTCAGGATAGAAAACAATTTTTCGTTTCCTTCATAAATTTTAGTTTTCTGTTTATTTATTTAAATTATTTGCACTTCTGTGGTAGATAGTTTATTATAATTTTCTACCTGCAGAATTCACTTCCGATATAATCATTGTGTTAGATTTGGCGAAGTGTATTCTTAATGCTGTGATTAACTTCATGTTTTTTCCTGTTCAGCTCTGACAATTCCCGTAGATTTCTGTTAAGAATATGATGATTATAACATCAAGAGTATTAATTACATTCTTACTAGCATTTAGTTTAAGTTCAAGTTTAATTTAATACATTTTTAATGTTCCAGCTTAAAGTTTTTATTCACCGATGGGTGAATAAATTAATTTATCAGTAATTATTAATCAGTTTTGGGTCTTATTACCTTATTTGTGGTTTGTTTAAGCAAAATGGCATGTGGTTACTTTTAATCTTTCTCTCTTCAATTTTGCATTGACACATTTTTCTAATCTAAATTTTTATCTTATTTCCACTTCTGAATTGATAGAACTAAAAATATATCGCATAACTATATGAGTGTTCATCGTCTACGATATCTTTATGGTTAATATTTCGTTTGACGAATGCAGCAGGTTTGAAATTTGATGTCTTTGTAATTATTGGTTATGTCCTTCAGGTATTCTTTCTTCGTTTTTCCTTTCACGCAATCACTAAATATTTTTTCTAATAGATTTGGGGTGACTTAAGCATTTTAACCAGACGTTTATAATCATTAGCTCCTAGTTTTTAGAATTATTCATTTTTGTTGTATCTTACCTGCTTCGGGGTTTTTTTTTCTTATATCTTCACACGATTACTCGGATATTGCATTTGTAAAAAAACAAAATCCAGCTACATTCTCCATTCGAAATTTCGAAGTCACTTTCAACCTTTTGTTTTACTCATTTTGTAAAAATGTTTTTATATTGCACTGTACTGAAACCCAATGAGTGTTCACGAAATTTGAAGCTCAAAATCACTTACCTTCTAACTTTCAAGTGATCAACCAATCACTCACTCACTCACTCAATCAATCACTCATCCGACCTATCTATCTATCTATCTATCTATCTATCTATCTATCTATCTATCTATCTATCTATCTATCTATCTATTGATAGCTATCCATTTTTCTATATGTATATGTATAAGTTCTGATCTTTGTGGATCTTAAAATGTCTTCTGAGGCCTCCGTTAGATTTGCAGACCTTCTGGCACACTTTGCCTTCAAAGGTGTGCACAGACATATAAGCAGAATAGTTGGTGGAAGTTCGTTTTCCATGGGTTCGCAAATGAGATTTGAGACCAACAGAAGAAAGGTATGGTCTGTCACAAACTGTGCACACAAAAAGCTCGTGTATGTATGTGTATATATATATATATATATATCTATATATATATAATAATATTAGGGATAAAATCCAAAATTACAGGTAAAAACTCAATTAAAATCAATTTATATATATTTATATATATATATATATATAAGAGATTGTGTGTGTGTGTGTGTATATTTAATATATCTTTGCTAATGCGTGAGTCTATGCGTGTGAGTTTGTGTGCTTTTGTGTTTATGTGTGTTCATGTGTTTGTGCGTGAGTATCACTAATGATGCACAGCAGAAATGATTCTAAGAGCTTTGTTTGCAGAATTTGTTATATCTTCTCAAGGAACATCACATAATAAACTTTTACTTCTTGACGCAAGTCGTGTAAAACAAGGGAATTATAGCTCTTCACCCACGTCACATAATGACATTCGCAGTGAAAGGTCAGGAAATCAGAAAACAAACTGTTCCTGTTACATTTGTTCATATCACTCACATGCTGCAATTAAATGTTGTGAAGAACATTGTCACTGTTAATGTATAAAGGACTTTTGATAATAACAGCCTAAATGGTCTATAAAAGATCATAGCAACGGTTGGTTGATTTCTAGTAGTGCTGCATTTCATGGAAACATTTACAGGACGTGTGTAGTAAATTTGTTTATTCCAAAATCAATGACCCAGTTGTAATTTACATAGAAAGATGTCACAAAGTTTCTTATGCATGGATAGTAGAAATTGTTGTCATTCTTGCAACACGCATATATATGTATACAAATCTTGCTTACATATATACATAAATGCACATAGGCACACAGACACACAAACATACATACGTACATATGTGTATATATAAATATATACAAATAATTAAACACATATGCATATACGCATATATATATATATATATATATATATATATA
>NC_068987.1:67935474-67937935 GCF_001194135.2 Octopus bimaculoides | reverse complement strand
ATATAGGTATGTATGTAAGTATATGTATATACCAACTTGCAATGAAAACTCAATTCGGTGATTTAATATCTGTGCTGTGTTATGATAGCGTGGCTTAAAATCTCAAATCATAAAATTTCATAGGAGTGAAATAAACACACATGAATGTTCTGAGAAGAATAAGTGATTTTCAAACTGATATTCAAATTGATATTATATATTTTTGGTGTAATCATATTCAGTACGTTAGTCTAGAAAGATTTCTGTGAGTACATTTTCATCTTAGGTATTTATGAAAGCACAAGGGGGGTCTATGAATGATGTCAATAGATTGTAGGACGCGTGCGTTTCGGTGTCATTTCAACTCCTCAGCAATAAACAGAATATCTATCATATACATCCAGAGGAGATCCTATAAAACATAAGATGCTGTGAATATCTTTAATATTTTCCTTAAACATAACGACACTAAACTACGGCTAAAAATCAATATGCATATGCTTCAGAGAAGTATATGTATACTGAGCACAAAGCGTAATAAGTGATAATATAAATGACAAGGGAAAAATAGATTATATAATGGACTGTGTTAACTTCACATTTGTGATACTCTGACGACATTGCAAGGCGATGCACATACACACGAGTGGATCGCAACTTATTGCAGAAGAATCTGTAAGCTACGAATTTCTATACGTAATTTCTTGTTAACTTGTCATTTATATAAATTTTATTATGGAGATACATATTACATTGGTTTTATATAAATTTAGTTTAGATAGCCTAGGTAGGGTTTAGCTATTAGTGGCCCAGGTAATGGACAAGAATATATTCATAATACATTATATGCTAGAAAATGAAAGGAAAAGGAACTACAGAAATGTTCTAACACTGTAGAAACTTTATATTTCAGACGCAAAGGCCTAGGCCTACCTTCAGTCAGCAGCACTCCAAGAAATATCTATTTACATCGATTTTGTTATTCTATGTATGATCTATGTATGATCAGGTAGAAATCGTAAATGAGATAACTTCCATGGGATTATTACTGGCGCAGGCTGTACCTGATTTATACATATGTATATATATATATATACGTTTGTGTGTGTTTGTTTGTGTATGCATATATGGGTACAGGACATCACCAGCTGTGCAAACGACATGAAATACGTAAAAGCAGGACAATTAAACACAGAGGAAGGACCATTCATCAGTTGTAGGCTGTGTGTCTACTCTTCATTTTGAGCATTCGTTGACAATATGAGTCTTTAAAGACAGTTGCTCCCATAAATTCCAAAATAAAATTTAGAATTTATGGAGAGTGAAAGTTGGGAACAAAAACAGTACAGTGGAGACACATAAGGAAAAGGTTAGACCAGAACGAGAGGAAAATAGTGAACGCTGGGAGAAATATTTTCTTTGAAAAGGGAAAAGATAGAAGAGAGAGAAATAAAACGTCCAGTCTTTTGAATGTCCCTGCAAGAAAAGAAAGATGGTCACGTGAAGAAGGAAACATGGACGATGGGGAAAGAAAACAGTATAGACTAGAGCTGTATCAAAATGGTGAAGATAAACGTACTTGGAATGCGTGGCCTTCAGTTAAACAATAATAATAAATAATATACAAGATGCTTCAAAAAATTTGATATAATTTGAGATGTAAATATCACAGAACTGCATTGTCAAAGCAAATGAAACTCAACAGGCTTAATGTAAAGCATCATAAAATTTATTCCTCCAAATTTGAATGAGAAATTCCAAGGTTTGTGGATTCCATGAACGATTTCACAAATGTTCAATATGCGCACCACCTGAGACACGGCACACCTCAAATCGGTATTCCCAAACACGCTGCAGCATGTCTTTGGTAACAGTCCCCAATGCGGTAGTGATTCTCTGCTCCAGGTCCTCTAGGTTTTCAGGAAGAGGAGGAACATAGACCAGTCCCTTCACATAACCCCATGTTTGCGCTTTCGCTTATCATCTGCCGTTATAGCCTGAACGAGCTGTAGGGTTTCATTAGCAAGCGTTTGCTCAGGACGCGCCAGCCTGTCATTGGAGGAATCGGGACTTCTTGGGGCTTCGCAGGAATTTTTGGCGAACCCGCTCCACCATCTCACCCGATGTTAGTTTTTGTTCAGATCATTTTGCCCTGCACAGGCAGCCTTCCTCTTTGAATTTTTGTGCCATGTCCAAATCTGCATTGGCGTTGGTGACTTTTTAGAGATCTCTTTCACGCTGCACAGTCTTGTTCGACTATGTTCGAACATACTCCAACGCACAATACGCGTTTTCTCTTCCAGTGAATGCCATTTCTATACTTGAAAATATAAACGTCAATCATTACACAAAATTTTCACTTGTTTCCTCAAAGGCTGTTAAAATTTGAAGTCATTTCAACAAGAATCGCATATATACATATATATATATATATATATATATATATCATTTATTATTATTATTATTATTATTATTATTATTA
>NC_068987.1:67934308-67935039 GCF_001194135.2 Octopus bimaculoides | reverse complement strand
AGAGATAACTCGAATGTGGAATCTAAAAACAGAAACAATTCCTATCATAGTAGGTGCCTTAGGTATAATAAAAAAATATTCAGACAAATACATAACAAAAACACCAGGACTTACAAATATATATAACATACAGAAAATTGCACTACTGGGTACTGCACACATTCTACGCAAAACACTTTCAATACAGTAAACATAAGAGCACCACAGCAAACCACAGCACATACCCAAGGCGCACAGAGCTGCGCTCGGTAGTGAAGTGAAAGCACGTTATAAAAATAAAACTACTGAATAATAATAATAATGATAATAACAACCACAAGAACAGCAACAATTTTACAACAGAAAGGTAGAAGTATATACGTCAATAAAGTAACTGAGAGCACTTGCTATCACCAGTACTGCTAGAAATAAGAGTTAAAACTCCTTATCTTAATGACTGACAAAGGAGGCAAGCTCTATCAGTGCCTAGACATAGCCAGCTCACAGTGATTTCGCATTTATATCAATGCTCGTCAGTGACTCTCACCGAGCGCCTTCGGTTAAGTTCCATTTGCCTTGCCAGTTTGTAAGATTATTATAGAAATCACACGCTGATTTCCTAAACGGTGAAGGTGAAAATTATAAATAATAAGGAAGGATTGTAGCAATGTTGCTACGTATGTGATTAGTGAATAGCTAGCTACATAGGTGACTCCCTATCGAAATAGTACTGTCTATATATATATATATAT
>NC_068987.1:67931556-67933935 GCF_001194135.2 Octopus bimaculoides | reverse complement strand
ATATATATATATATATAGATAGATAGATAGATAGATAGATAGATAGATAGATAGATAGATAGATAGATAGATAGATAGAAAAATGCAAACAAGTATAAGAGGAAAACCGAATATTTTAGCAAGATTTAACTTACTTATTCATTTACAAATTGTCACTGAAGTTTAACAACAAATACCACATCACCACTAAAGGAATGCCACAGCGTACAACTTTACTTTCGGATGTAAATCGTATGTCATTACCATCACTGTTTTATCTGTCTTTCCCTATTACGCCTAGCAAATACCGCTGGGAAAGTATGCTTCGACTATTCTTCAAATTTACGGTTTTATACCAACGTATATGCATATCTGCATGCACACACATATGAATGCATATAATATATATACATCTATATATTCACATATACATATATATACGTATGTTGCGCTGGCGTGTATTTGACTGATCAATGTGTATGTGAAATACTGTGAGTGGGTGTATGTGTGAACGATTGCATATTTCCATGCATATATGAAAGGATACAAAACATACACGTGTGTATATATAGACAGCGAGAGAGGGAGAGAGAAAAATATGGCGTTTATACCTGTATTTATGCGCACACACATATATATCCATACATACATGAGTGTATATATGCGTGTGTGCATATAAGTGCACTGTGTTTATGCTGTTGAACATAAACTACAGAAAACTGCATCCAGAATCAAATCGAATCGATATTTTTTGCTGTGAAAATGATGGTAATGGCTGATGCATTCAGTGTGTCGAGAAAAGAGGGATAAACTTTCATGCTGTACTGTCCTAGATAAATTGATATAACTTGGTTTACATTCTTGGAAGCCATATATTTTGTAGATCTGAGTATAGTCTCTGAATGTTAGAAAGAAATCTACACACGCTTTAAGGGATTCGGGACATTTAAAAACTACATTAAGACAATATTGTACAGATACAAAAAAGGATATGGGTATTTGTATAAACGGTCATGAAATGCACAAACCCTTTCATTCAAACTATATTTGCTTTTCATGTTTCCGATTGCAATATGTTGATTGTATTTTTGTCAACATCGTCAGCTCCCTAAATTCAACTTTTATGTTTCTGGTATTTTGTAGTATCATCAACAGTTTGATGTGTTTTGGCGTGTTTTTTCTCGCCTTTTTATTTATTTTTGGCGTAGTAGATATTGTCAATGTAAGTGTTCAATATACTACAGCTGCGAATTGAATGTTACTAGCAGCTTCATCTAGCATTTATGCTGTGATTATTTCATTTCGTAGAATATTGTATGTAATGGCGGAAGACTAGCATCACGCTTGAAACTCAAGAATATCAACAAATTGGAATCAAATTGTTTGGTCCATATATATTTTTTTCCTTTTACGTGTTTCAGTCATCTGACTGCGACCATGTTGGAGTACCGCCTTTAGTGGAATAAATTGGTGTGAAAGGGCAATTCTTGCTCCAAAACCTTAGACAGTAGCAAGGATTAACCATGAGTTAATGAATAAGATTCCAACAATCATTAAGGACTACAAATCAGCTGATTCAGTCCTTGATTAAAAGCAAGCTGTCAATTACCCAACAGAGTTCCTTAATTCCCTTGAACCACCTGGAACTCCTCCACATAAATTTTTTCTGAAGGTAGGAATCTTAATAATGATTCTTATAAATTTAGAGCCTCCTAAATTATGCAATGGAACAAAGTTGAGTGTGAAGACATTATCACCTAATGTGATAGAAGCTACCACTATCATTGAATATGCCTCGGGGGAAGAGGTTTTCCTTTCAAGAATTCCAATCAAACCAACAGACATGCCATTTGAGTTCAAACGAACATAATTCCCAGTGCTACTTTGCTTCGCAATGTCTCTTAATAAAGCTCGAGGTCAAACTTTGAAATCTACTGACTTGCACTTAATCGAGCCTTGCTTTTCTCATAGTAAACTTTATGTTGGTTGCTCCAAGGTCGGTAGCTTACAAGACTTATTTGTCTATGCTCTAAACCAGAAAGCAAAAGAGTGTTGTTTACCCAGAAGCCCTTACGTAATTTCTTTCAACATATGTTACAGAATCTATCACCTTTCATAAAATGATAAATTTTGTATTTTATTATTATTATTATTATTATTATTATTATTATTATTATTATTATTATTGTTATTATTGTTATTATTATTATTATTATTATTATTATTATTATTATTATTATTATTATTATTATTAATAATAATAATTTATATTATGAATTCAGAATTGATTTCTCAATTAAAGAATAAATTGAATATAGAATAACAAATTTCTATGCAACATATCGTTTTCATGTCTTTTCTGTCGTTCGTCTCTAGTGGCCTTACTTTGGCTACCTGTAC
>NC_068987.1:67930075-67931199 GCF_001194135.2 Octopus bimaculoides | reverse complement strand
TATATATATATGTATGTATATATATATATATATATGTATATATTGGCTGGGTGAAAATTAAGTAGTCATTAAAAATTGGTAATAAAATCCATTTTCGTTTTATAAATTTATTGAAACAAGATACATGTACTTTTTGACATGGGAAAATGAAAGTAAATACAGTTTTCCCTCGACATATCGCGTCGCAGCTCACCTATCACGCATTCAGTATATCGCGGATTTTTCAAGGTAATAAATGCAATTTTATATCGCAGACTCCTCACAATATAGCGGATTTCCAGGGACGAAAATTCAATTCTTTATGCAACAAAGTACGTATTGTGTGTCATGATAATTCACTTTCAGGAGCTACTGGAAGTGTTGATTTTTGCGGGCTGCGATGAAACATTTTCTACGCTGTTGCCATGTTCTCCGCTGATCTGGGTGGTTGGACGCCCACTTCTTGCATCTTTCACAGAAAGCGTGGTCATCAAATTTGTATGACAACCTTTTATTGTCTTCATGCGTAGTGTTGCACGGTTACCTTTCCATGCATGCCACTATCTCTGAACAAAAACAATAGAATGTTAGACTTCAATGCGTGCTGCTATCTTAGCTCGCTCCTGAACAGTCAAGCGTCCGGCCATCTGCAAAATAAGAGATAAGAAATAAGACAATAAGAAAATAAGAAATCCCAATTAGTGTTCTATTAAAAAAATATTTTCGTCATGACCAGTAATGCTACAAATTCTATAAGCAATTTCTAAGGCCTAGTTACTTTCTACCCACCCTGCATATGTATATATATATATATATATATATATATATAAACAATATATGAGTATATGCATATATATGTACATGTATGTATATACGTTCATCTACATGTACATATAGATACATAACTGGGTACATGATGTGGCAAAAGAACAAGGACAAAATGGTAGACAAGGTGCAACAAACAAGCAGGCCACATAGAAACATCCCCTTCATCAGCTGCCACCATTAAAACTCCGGCGTTTCGAAGAATTAAGGCAGTACGCATCGTTAAAATGGTTCTTCCCACGAACACAAATTAAATTGTTTTCGTGGAGGGTAGAGGCGGACGGAAAACAAGACAGGAAAACGAAACGGTGAAATAAACA
>NC_068987.1:67924968-67928816 GCF_001194135.2 Octopus bimaculoides | reverse complement strand
GATAGAATAAGTACTAAGCTTACAAAGAATAAGTTCTCGGGTCGATTTGTTCGACTAAAGGCGGTGCTCTAGCATGGCTGCAGTCAAATAACTGAAACAAGTAAAAGAGTAATATAAAACATGAGACAGAAGAATGGAAGTAAGCAAGTGGAAGTAAGCAAGGGGAAGTAAGCAAGGGGAAATGGTTTTAGTTAATACATATTAGAGTTTGCTGCCAAAAAGGGAGTCTTTTAATACTTGAAAGGTCATATTCAACTGACGTAAATCCTGTTTCGCTGGATTCAGCTTTTCCGAGGTTTGTTTTTATTTTTTCATATTTAATACTGTATGCGAGTTAATGAATAAATATGCATGTGGTTCATGTATGTTTGTATGTATTAATGAATAAATGGATGGATGGACGGACGGACGGACGGACGGACGGATGGATGGATGGATGGATGGATGGATGGATGGATGGATGGATGGATGGATGGATGGATGCAGGTATGTGTATCTGATTGTATATATTATACTCGTTGTAGTTATTTTAATATCTCATGAGCACAATTTTTAAATCTATTATAATGCAGGAGCGTTTCATGCTTGTCTCTGTCATTACAATATCAACTGCTGAATGTGAATATTGTAACGTTAATAGTCGAATGCTTTGTTTCTTTGAAGTTAGTTTAATTCCACTAGATTGGGTATTTGAGTTATTGCAATTCTGAAAATGATTCCTTACTAATTAATTTTAACACAAATGATGAGCATTTCATCGTCATATTCGAGATTTTTTGTTTTATTGAATTGCAACACCTAAAACATCATAAGAGCATAAAATTGAAATTAAAAAAAAATATTAATCATGGCAATTGGACAACACACAAAGATTTACTAACACTTACATTCTACTCTATGTGAAATTTCCGCAAATTTACAGCGCAATGTTCAATGCTCAATGTGCACAAGGGAACTTATTTTGTCTTTTCGATCATTACTATTATCAAACTATTCTATTCCACTAGAAAAAGCAACTTGAACCCATGGAATGATAAGTTCCACATAACGAGTACTAAGCAAGTACTATACTTATGCTATATAACTTTCTTCAGCAATTTTTTTGTGATCTCTCTCTCTCTCTCTCTCTCTCCCACTCTCTCGCTTTCTCTACATACATGCATACATACATACATACATATAGACATACACAATACATACAAACATACATACATACATAATACATACAAACATATAAATATATATGTTTACATATGTGTGTGTATATATATATATGTATGTATGTATGTATGTATATATGTATGTATGTATGCATCAAAACTGTTTAATTCAAACACGTTGGTACTACTGAGTTTTGATCCATACATGTAAGTCCCAATAATTTAGGTGACTGCCCTTCTTTCATTTGTCCACTCATTTGTTTGTATGTGTGTGTGTGTCTGTGCGTGTGTATGTGTGTGTTTGTGTATGTATGTGTAGATAAATAGATAGATAGATAGATAGATAGATAGATAGATAGATAGATAGATAGATTGACTGATTGATTGATTAATTGATAGATTCGTGCGGGCTAACTTGCTTAATGAAATAACGTCTTTAAAATAATGTTAACATTCATTAAGGAGTTTTCTAACAACTGATATATCTCCCTGGCTCTCCTTTCTTTCGCGTGCTCTCTCTCTTTCTCTCTCAATCTCTCTCTCCCTCTTTCTCTCTCCCTCTCTCAATCTCTCGCTCCCTCTCTCTCTCTCCCTCTTTCTCTCTCCCTCTCTCTCTCTCCCTCTCTCTCTCCCTCTCTCGCTCCCTTTCCGTCTCTTTCTCTCTCTCTCTCTCTCTCTCTCTCTCTCTCTCTCTCTCTCTCTCTCTCTCTCTCTCTCTTTCTTTCTCTGTATCTGTCTTTCTGTCTCTCGTTCTCTCTTTCCAACGACTACCATTATGGCTTGTACACAGCTAGCTACATTTTTGACTTACTGCTTTATGCTATTCACACGCAAAATGTTCTCTGAATGCACAGCAAATATTTTGGCCATGTGTGTCATTCAAAACTCCAATCTTCCCATCTTTTGATTACACCTAGCTTTCGTTTTTAGATCGATGACTTTTTCAGCGTGTCTTCACAAGTCTCTTTCCTCTCCACTCTCACTGGACGCTGCTGTGCTTCAGAATCTTAACTCCCAATCGATTTCTTTTATACATGAGTGACTTACTTGTCACTGTGTCCCACAACGACCTCAGTTTTGCAGATGATATATTTCTTTCTTCTTTCTTAACCTTATCCAATGATGCATGATCGACACGGACCTAAACACAATATGCTAAACCTGAATAGGTTTCAGTAACGGAGACCTTAAGTGCAACCTCGTGAGGGACAATGCCACTCTTGTCTCTTTTAACAAAAGCTCCATCATTAAACATATAAAAAGAATGCCCCACTCTTGCATAAACAAGAATGTTCCTTTAGAGCGTTATATTCACTCGAAAATCAAGGTCTTACAATGAACAAGTATTCGTCTTAAGGAAGCATATACTTAACATAGAAGGGTCCACATTACAGAGACCGGCCCTTCTCTTCAAGGTCAGAAATTATTTCAGTACTCAATGCAATATGTGATACTCTATGCAGATATTTTAGAGGCTATCCAGAGAAGTGACACGCGAAAGATTAGCGCTAAATTAATTCCAGACACACTTCAGCCTCCATCTTAGGAGAATACTTTCTTTTTTGCCTCTTTTCTATTATTACCATAATGGCTTCTGTTCCTCGGATCTGGCTGGTTTAATACCGCCTTTAATTTGGTAAATCGGACTCACTCATTGATTTTATCACAAACATGCTCTCAAGGCTCTGAATTAAATCCACGTCCAGTCATTCCTTCTCAAACAAACGTTTGTCTAGATTTTTCTCCTTGCTCATGTTTCCTGCAGGTTATGTCTTGCAACAATTTGAAAGGAAAATTGACTGCATCAAGCTCGGGGAGCTTGTATGTCTGATTTTCTGTAATTTTCTATATGAATGTAATGAGAAATATCATTAGCATAAATGAAATTAATTATCAAAAGGAGAATGAATGGGAACTGTTGAAATCCCAGTCGTCCAAATGATACAAATTAAATAAAGATATGCATTAGGGAATGAGCTGATATTTAGTATTTTCGTTCATATACGACGTTTTAAGAGACTTCTTCAGAGAAGTAATCTCAAAACTACATAGAATGTTGCTTTATGCGAAAGATTCTTTATGCATATATGTGCATCTATTCAAGTATATTATATATAATAAAACATTAAAGATTAAAGTGAACGATTGCTCAATACATTTCAGTAGAATAACGTATTAATTCTATGATTTCCACATCTATTCTTAATATACTCCAGCAGTTTCCAAAGCCAATATGATTATCAGGGTTGCATTTCGTCACAGGAGAACATCTCTTCATTTGTCGTCTCACACACTGTTGTCATTTACAAAAGGGATTCCGGGAAACTGGTGTGTTGACATCTTTGTGTAACGTTAGTCAGAAGAAACGCCAGACTATCTAATCTAACAAGAACCAATGTCCATTTTTTACAACTGCAGCGAACAAACATTTTGCTGATAGGTGCTAATACCTGCCAACTATTAATAAATAGTCAAATGCGTGGTGAGCAATAAATGTATTTATTACATCCTTAGAAGAATAAAGTTGAGAGTTTCTTCGAAGTTTGGCTTGATGATTGCATCTATACATTGGACTGGACGATTGCACCTATACACAAACGCACATACACATGCGCGCATATGCACACATGGATGTTGGTAATGCTACAATATATTCGTATATATCTATATATATATATATATATATAT
>NC_068987.1:67923427-67924870 GCF_001194135.2 Octopus bimaculoides | reverse complement strand
ATTAAAACGTAAAATTAAAACACAACACAAAGGATTCCGCGGTACACGTGTTTCAAGCTTTATACCCAAACAGTCGTTGCATAATTATGAGTATATAATTAATATACAGGATGGTTTAAAGCTATCTTCAGCCGCAAATATATTCTGTCTGCTCTGTCTTTTTCTTTTATTTTTGTGATTTCTTCTTTGTGATGTAATCTTGGGACAAAATATATTTGCGGTTGAAGATAGCTTTAAACCATCCTGTATATCAAGTATATACTCATATAATGATGCAACGACTGTTTGGGTATAAAGCTTGAAACACGTGTACCGCGGAATCTTTTGTTTTGTTTTATTTTTACGTTTTACTATATTTTGTTTTAATTTTATGTTGTAACATATATATATATATGAGTGTGTGTGTGTGTGTGTGTGTGTATGTGTATGTGTGTGTATACATATATATGTATATACATATAATACATATGTATATATATATATATGCATAGTGCCAAAGATCCCAGCAATGCCATCGCGCTTCAGGACCAGTTACTACAACAGTTTGGGTTAGGGTTAGGGTTAGGGTTAGGGTGTCTAATCGAATGATGTGAGGAGTAGAGGAATTGGCTGCTATTTTTAGCATAACTATGAACTAAGTACATGTTTCTTGGTTCTTTCGTTGATTGAGACTCCCTAGCGTCAGCCATTTCTACAGGTTTCTCTGACTGTCTCTATATTAGAAGTCAAGACCATCTTATAATTGGGAAAGCTCTATATGTTTTATCATGCAAGAGAATCTTTTATATATTGCGATAGTTTGAAGATAACAGAATAACTAGGGTGCGTTATTTTTAATATATCGTAATATGTATTTTTAAATATTTTTGTAGATGAATGCTTATAAGGCTAATGTTTCTAGAAGCAACAGATAGGTATGTATATTGAGTGTCGATTTCTGAAATGAAAAAAGAAATACATGAATAAATAAAGGAAAAAGAAAATATCTATGTTAATATATGAAACCTTTTAAATGAAATGCATTCAATAATTGAATGAGTAAATATATAAGGAAATAAATTAAATTTGGTAAGTCGATAGAATTTTCCTGGACTTGAAGCCAATACACTATATCTAATTCGGAACATTATTGAACCTGTAATCAACACAATATACCGAGATCCTACAACAAAGGCAAAAATAGCAACATCATCATCAGCAGTAACAACAACAACAAGAACAAAACACCAAAGGCAACAATAGCAACAACAATTATCAATGCAATACCAAATAGATGAAAAACAATATACTTAAGGCAAGCTACAAAATAAACGGATTATTTTTCACGATAGAGTTCTCTCTCATTAATTGATTAATTGATTTTGTAAGAGACATTTAATTCACGGTAGACATTTCTATATGCTCCTCAATGACTGCATATATATATATATATATATATATATA
>NC_068987.1:67922086-67923004 GCF_001194135.2 Octopus bimaculoides | reverse complement strand
ACTGCGGTTTTTTCAATTGCATGAACTAAAAGTCGGAGCGGGCGGGATAAACTACCTTCATCAAATTGTTATAACATCAGGTAGTAATTGTACCTTGTCCTTATTCTTAGTGCAAGTTTTGAAGAGTGCAGTTCGATTTTAACAGTTATTTTTTCAAACCTATAATGGAGGTAACAAAGGACCATATTAGGCATATTTTGCAATAAATGCAACAACACAACGGCAAGTGCGAAAAATATTAATGCAGTATATAAGGATCGGAGAATAAGCGTAAGCCTGTGTCAACGGTGGTTCCAGAAATTCTGAGCCGGAAACTACCACCTAGAAGACGAGCCTCGTCCTAAAAGAGCTATAGAGCTCGACGAGGATGTCCTGCGCACCCTGATGGAACAAAATCCCTTCGTAGCTGTTGAGGAGACAGCAGAGAAGCTTGGATTTGGTCATTTAACCATTCATCGACACCAGCACTAGAAGGAAAACGACGATCTTTGGTGTCAAGACGAAAGGTGTTCTTTCATCAGGACAATGCTCAACCACATACAGTGAAGATGAGATTCAAAAAGGCTGGAGCAGTTTGAATGGGAAACAATGCCCCACCTACCATATTTGCCGGAAATTGTCCCATCTACTTATCATTTATTCCGCAGTCTTCAAAATCATTTGGACAGAAATAAATTAATTCTGTATACGAGGTCAGAACCGTACTGGATGAATATCTTTCGTCATAGACAAGTCAATTTTGGAAGTGGAGGCCTTGCAAGTCTACCAGATAAATGTATGAGCATTGTAGAAAATGAAGGAGAGTATATTTTAGATAAAACATGAAGTTTGTTTATCTTAATTTTGAAAAATAAAAGATGTATAAAAAAAACTGCATTATTTATAGGATGGTCCAATCAATATGTGTGTGCATATATA
>NC_068987.1:67917925-67921884 GCF_001194135.2 Octopus bimaculoides | reverse complement strand
ATATATATATATATATATATATATACAGACACACAGATACACGTATATATGTGTGTGTTTGTATAAATATATGTGTATGTATGTGTTACTGAGTATATTTTTCTGTCACTATATGTATATGTATATGCTTGTTCTTGACTATGTGTCGCAGTCTGTTGGCATTATACTTGTAAATAACGTTGCTAAATTGAATGATTAGCCACAGAACGTCGCTACAACACTGGTTTCGCTAACCAATATAAAGAGTTATATTAGATGCTGATAATGTATTGCCCTTTTCTTCATTAATCCCATTACAAGACAACATTAATTAAATCAGCTTCCTAGAATATATAGAGTGAAACGTCCTTTAAATTATGTAAATGAATTAAAATTCTTAAAGAATTTAAGAAGTGTATGTATTTCATAAAATAAAGACCATTTTTCTCTGTGAGGGATTTAAATGGATTCACTCTAAAGTAAATATATAATTAAATGAAAATATATGTAAATAACGCATTTCATTTTTCCTGAAAATCGCCTGATTTTGATTTACTCTCTGCTCTTATTTACGAGAAAATAACGAATATGTTTTCTTAATTTTCATTGTTAGTATAGTAATATTCGACAAAACATCTTTTTTTTACTTTTAGTGGAGTCAGTGATTTACTATTTGAAGAAGTCGACCAGTTTTAACTGTATCTCTTTCATCATACTCGTCAGTAACAGACGTCAGAGCTGGCTTGTATTCTTATCAATCGCTTTAATATCTCACAGTTTACGCCACAGTGGTTGCACGCGATTCCGTTTGTAATGCCAAGAGTATGCTTTCTGTAATCTACTGAATTGAAACACTTGAGATCACTAAACATTTTATAATCGCCCTTGAAACCCTTTCTGAGTCATTGTTAAGAACTAAAATGGATCACAGGCTACCCTGTTGCAATATGTGCAATAATATGAAAATGTATAATCATATATTTTTATTGTTGACCTCTGAATACGAGAACATTTTCATTTTTGTACGAGAATCACGTGTCCGAAGTATTAGACAAATGTTAATATCACTTGTGGGATGAAGGGGTTGATTAATGTATCCGACTTCAGGTTTTCTGATATAATCTCTTTTTGTTTTACTTTCCACTTTCACTTTTCAATAATGAAACATTTTATAATTTACAATACTACCTTAAATCCCCAAACTACATATCTCTTACATAAAACTCTATGATACCTACGCGCGCACACATACAAATACACACTAACATCTCTATAGATATATATTAATCACACAATATCTTTGCCAGTGGTAATTAGGCTTCCAATATTGCTAATTTCCCATTCTTGAAATTTTTCCCATCATTCATTGTTACATACGATACACTTAGTGCACACTGTTCTTTTTTGTGTATTTTTCCTTCTTCTTAGGCCTGTTACCGACCAGATAGAATCTCTATAGTTAGCTTTTGGTTGTTCTTTTTTTGCACCAAATAATTTATGAAAATATAACATTTGTGAAAATGTGTCACTTGTTTTGAAATACGAACCTGTAATTCATGTCCTGTGTAGCTTGGAATGCGCACACTCATATATCACTGGAATTCACATTTTGAGTTGAAATAATAAAATCACGTGCGACTACAAACGATAATCGATTCTGCGTTTCTTACAGGAAAATACCCTACATACTCAGAGATACCGAGAAACTTTATTATCATTCAGTTTATCCGTTTTACGTATCCGGTAATTTGCATCATTTATTCAACCGCTTCCATTTTCTATTTCAGCTATCTCTGCCTCTCTTAAATGAACAATCAGTTAAGACATTTTATCACTTTTATGCAAATCTTCAATACGTTCACGTTACAAACGTATCCAGCTTTACCATAAACTACATCCAGGTAATGTATCCTATTCAATTTTATTTCACCCTTTGCCCTTAATCTCTATCCAAACGTAATGAGGCTTCTGTCCCCCTTCTGTTCACATAACGAATGTTAATCCTCTTCTATCGAGTTTTCCCCCACTTACAGCCTGTTTCCACGCTGTTACTTCACTCTATATGCATGATATTCTTAATTCATATTGAACATAAGATTTCATTGGCTCCTGCCAAATGCTCAAGAAATAGGCAACGTTATTAGGTTTTCTAAATTGCTCATGATTCAATTTTAATGTCGCCTTTGCCGATATCCAACACCTCAGCAGTAACATCTCTTCAAATAACTTTGCAATGCTACGATTTCTTTATCTGAGTGGCAATTATCTTTGAAAGGTTCTTTCAATTATGCACCGCATTACAGATTCAGGACAAAAGTAGCATGCATTTCTGTTTGATACCCGTCAAATATCTATCAATAACCGTATTAATTTCAATTCTCATGAAATGAAAGCAAATATTGGGTGTATAACGTTAACACATCTTTAAGTTTATGATAATCTAAAATACTGTAATAAATCAGAGTAATGACTCTGAATATATAATATAAGGTATCAATGCTGGTACTCTAGCGTCTGGAGTTCAAACTTCTATCAACCTGATTATGCCTGCCAGCGCTTCTGAATTTATAACACAAGTACAAATGAAATACTTGTGTTGAATCATTTCGCATCTCGCCTATAATAATAGGTTTTCTCTGATTTGTTAGATTTTCGAGAAAACCGATTTGATAAATATTTCTGATTCAATACAAATATTTCTGCTTCGTTCATACCAAATAATAACTTCAAGTTAAACCCCTTGTCTATTACGCAATCACAAAAAAAATTCTTGCCATGAAATTCATCCAGTAAGTACGTACTCATGTTATTTGTTCACATTGAATGCGGACACATACCCCGGAAAAAACAAAAGAATGTCATTGAAATATTACATTAGTTATAAAATAACGTAAGTCCAATGAATTAAAAGACTTGACGATAATCCAAACAATGAGAATACTTGGGATAAAAAGTAACCACTCAATAACAAAGAGATACAGGTGTCTTTGTTTGAAAGACACTATGATTGTAAGGCCGGCGCTCTAACCACTAAGCCATGATACTTCACACACACACAGATACACACAGACATACATAAATATACGTGTGCGTATATATATATGTTACCGTTAAAGTATATAATCCTGTTATTTCATGGAATAACTGGGTATTTCATGAATTACATGGCTGTATCCGTTAAAGTGTAATAAACTGTATCAATTACAATGTAATAATTTTATACACTTTAACTGATTCAGCCAGATAATTCATGAAATACCTAGTTATTCCATGAAATAGCAGACTTATATACTTTAACGGTAATATATATATATATATCTTTGCACAGGGGATATCCGGACTCCCGATTTCGCCGTGAACAAGATATAATCTTTTCCCTTCGCTCCTTAGCGCCATATGGGCTCAACTCACCTCCTCTCTTCATTTGATACCACACCACTCCACACAATAGCACTGACCACTTCCCTGCACCCACACCACACACCATCATGCACACTCCCACACCCACACAAGCACATAATACCGCGATACAGGCTATATATACATACACACGTAACACGGATTAACACACGCAACATACATACACAAAGATAACATTTACCCACATAAATACACCATACACATGCACAGTGCTTGCTCACAGACACATAAACATGTGCGCACATCACATGAAAAAGCACACATCAACTGCTACACACGTTACACACACACATACACTCACACACGTCAGAGTTACACGCGCCTATTTACAAACACTCACTCATACACACCATTCTCACATACACACATACGCACGCGCACCTTCTTTTGTTGGGATCACTAGCACCTGATTATCACCCTCTTTCATTCAACCTCTTTTCTTATTATTTTAATTTTTCTCGATCGTCAAAATAATACTTCTTGTTCATATACCTGTCATCGTCTTTTGTTTTTCTATAAATTTCAACTATATATATATATATATATATATATATATATAT
>NC_068987.1:67916952-67917711 GCF_001194135.2 Octopus bimaculoides | reverse complement strand
TTCTCTCAATAGCAAAGTTCCACCTTCGAATGAGAGCACGTATCCCTGCCCCGTAAAATTCTGTTGACTGTTCTTTGAGCCACTTCTTCACTACAGTTTTCAATTCCTCGTCACTCGAAATATGTTTGCCTCTCAAACCCTCTTACATGGGGCCGAAGAGACGATAGTCCAGTGACGAGGAGGCGAAAACTGTAGTGAAGAAGTGGCTAAAAGAACAGTCAACAGAATTTTACGGGGCAGGGATACATGCTCTCATTCGAAGGGGTGGAACATTGTTATTGAGAGAAACGGTGACTATGTTGAGAAGTAGGGATGTGATCCACAGAGGACCAGCTTTATTTTGATGTATGATACATGTTCCTGTGTTGGTAATTATACCTGTCCTAAACAAAATGGCAATACTATCTGACTTACCCACATATATATGTATATATGTGAATATATATATATACGTTTGTGTAAATGTGTGTAAAGTTATGTAAGGACTGTAATATATATACATTATTTACATTATTTACATATGACGGATATTCGTCCTCCTTTTGTTTGTTGTTAATACAACGTTTCGGCTGATATATCCTCTAGCATTCATAAGGTGTCTTGGGGAAATTTCGAACCTGGGTTCTCATTCCTAAGGTATTTTGGGATGTAACTATTATTATTATTATCATTATTATTATTATTATTATTATTATTATTATTATTATTATTATTATTATTATTATTATTATTATTATTATTATTATTATTATTATTATT
>NC_068987.1:67914531-67916673 GCF_001194135.2 Octopus bimaculoides | reverse complement strand
TGTGTGTGTGTGTGTGTGTGTGTGTGTGTGTGTGCGTGCGTGCGCGCATGTGTGTGTGTGTGTGTGTGTGTATGCATATATGACAAGATGCATTCGATTCGGGACAATTCAACCATATAGGTCTCAAATGGAATGTTAACCTCGTTAAATTCCAGCCGTTGCATGTGCATACATGTTGTTCATATCCGATAGTGGGCTGAGACGTAATACAAAGAGCACAGCAATAATGAGAAAAGAAAAAAATATTAGTATAACTTGGTAATACCTTATACCGATTATTACATATTTTTCAGCATTTAGCATCACATGACGTCACAAATGCAACCAGCAGATGCAGTTTCTCCGGCACATTGTAAAACAATCGATAAGGAAATTCAGTATTCCCTTTTCAATTCTCTGGCGATGTATTTGTCCCATATTAGCCCTGTAACCTGTCTCCACTTGTTGCATTTATTCATGTAGTCATGACTTGCTGAAAAGAGAAACATATGTAACAACTAGAATGAAGGATCACCACGTATGCCCATTTTCTTTTCTCTTATCATTATTATCATAATCATTCTTTTAACACATTTTTGTTAGATATCCTAGAATCTTGTGTGCGTAACAGGATTGGTACCTGCAGCTTACGTGGCCATACTATTTGTTCTCCTCAACTATCTAATATACAACTACACAAAACCATCCACACGCTTGGAAGTAAATCTTTCTCAAACCAGAAATAAGGAACCAGAAATAACTCAAATATTAGAAAGACTAGACGGGTTCACTCCAGAATTTCGAATACTAATTTTGCAACAACGAGAAACACTCGAGGAAATATTTGTAACTCTCAACGAAGGAACAAGAGACAATTAAAGAGGCTTAATATTCTTAGACAACAGAACCAGCCTCCTAACAATTCAAATATAATTAGTAACACTGACAGTAAACAGAACGTAATTACAACAAATGTTTATTAGACTCAGTTCAGAGAAACAGAGAGACACGTTAGAACAAAACACACAGAAATATCCCATTGTGATAAATTTATCAAAGAAAACTTTTTCAAGAAGTTTACAAAGTTTTATCATTTTTCCCAGTCACACGTAGACGTAATCAGGATGAAATTATGGGATTTTGCAGAGAATTTTGATTTAAAGAAGCACTACTTAACTATAATAACGATGATGACTCACTTGTAAGCAAAAGCAATTACCTTCTAACTAAAGATAGAAATAAAATGCTCCATGGCTTTAGTGATAGCATTCTGAAATTCCCTTTTATTATATTATACAAACAAAGAATTAACACAAACATTAGCACTACTGAATGGAAACAGCTTAATTGAATTGAAACAGAACTGACAAAAAGTCGATAAAGCGGGTACTGTAGTAGTGACGGACACAGAATATCACAAAGACTTAGTACTTCGATGCTAAAAAAATTCCTACCCGAAATGGTTAAAAATATGAACAACAGAAAATGAATAAAGATGTTTCGTCCTTATTTCACCTATATGGAAAATGTCTAACAGACAAAAAATCGAGTGTATGAGAAATCTTAAACTTAGCCTTTTCTATGGTTTACAGAAAATTGACAAAAGCAGAGTAACTAATGCAGCCAGCAAAGAAACACTGCGATTGAAAATCAAGACACATTTTGACTGGCACGTCATGTCGAATCCATCTTTAAAGCAACTGTATTGACATCCTACTGGAAACCTTTCTGAAGTATGTTAATAACTTCATCAGAGACGACCTAGAAATGCAAAGCCCCCCCCCCCCCGACCAATCAGTGGAGAGTGAGTTATGGAATCCATTGATTTTGTGAACTGTATGCTAATATCCAAGATGATTATGGAATCGAAGCAATCAAATTTCAGTTGGAAAACTATCCAGAAGAACTAACGGAATTTGTAATTGAATGCGTTAAAATATATCCTCCAGAAAATTTAATTCATGTTTAATACGAATTACTACGGACATAAATGTAAAAATGCCATGGGAACAAAATGCAGATAGGGTCATGACAAATCTCCTCCTAAAATTGGAGTGACATGCGTGCTAATTTGTGGACGTGCATAGACTACATTCACGTACACACATACACACACACATTGCCTTATATATATACGGATATATATATATATATATATATATA
>NC_068987.1:67913150-67914078 GCF_001194135.2 Octopus bimaculoides | reverse complement strand
ATATATGTATATATATATATATATATAAGGACAAAACAATAAATGGATCAAGAACGTAACAGGCGACGACAAAACATCCGGAAAGTTACACGATACAAAAAAGGACAGGAGAAAACATGGACGGGTCATTCGGAGCTTTTTTCGTCCGTCGAGTTCCAGATCGACATTGTAGTTTCGGCCGTTTACATTCGAGACAGTTGCAATTTGGCGGACACTAGAAAATCTAAGCTAAGAACGCTAGATTCTTTGAAAGAAAGCAAGTGAATGTATACGAGAACAAAGACGAAAAAAAAAAAAACGGAGAAATGGTACACAATTAAAAATACAAACAACAGGACATTAGCAGCAGTTGTCTTTCGACTAAAGACGAACTAAGTTAAACTGGTGTGTGTTTGGCAGTGAAGCCTTACGGCGGGAACATAGGAGATGAAAGTCCTGGGAAAGAATCTAAGAGATGCTACACGGATTGAAGTCGAATCAAGAAAGAAAGGTCAGGCTTGGGGTAGGGGCAGAGGGATTGATGAATAAATTGCATATGTTGATTTTGCTGTTCAATGCTAAGGCCGATATTATATAAGGTTATCAATATCAAAGATTTGCAAGTAAAAGAACTCAATACGTATGTCAGATTTAAATATATATTTAACGTATTTAGCTGAATTGCACATCTTTCAGCTAGGGAATGATTGTAAAATATTTTGCCGCATGCAAACAGTGCAAAGGGGTAAATATTTAAAAATTCGATATGTCCAGCGTCCGTAATATATATAATACATATGTCTATACACAGCACACACATCCATATACATACTAGCACAAACACACACACACACAAATGAGTGTGTCTGTGTGTATGTGTATATATATATAAGTATATATATATAAATATATATATATATATACATATATATATATATATATATATATA
>NC_068987.1:67910674-67911919 GCF_001194135.2 Octopus bimaculoides | reverse complement strand
TATATATATATATATATATATATGTATGTATATGTGTGTGTAGACAGATACATACGTACATACATATATATATTTTCTTCAAAGCAGTGTCACTTTCACATTGAAATCATATGTACCATTATAAAATATTCTTTATGCTTGTGCTAGCGCCTTTGTATAACTGATAGTGTTATATATAACTATCTCCCTTTCTCTTTCTCTCTCTTTATATATATTTATACACACTCATATTTATGTACATATATATGTTTATATAAATATATATATTTATATGTATATGTACATGCATATGTGTTTGTGTGTATATATATACGTTAACATAATTACAAACACATGCCTATACGAACATACATACACACATACACACACACATATATATATATATTTACATATCCACACAGTGAAGTGTGTCTATGAGTGTACATATATCTACGTATCATGTAGAGCGAGGATACGTTGATATATTCATCTCTATCCATATTTACATGTTTCATGATTGTTTGTTTGTAAACAATTAAATACACAGTATATAAATAAATAAAGCCCTAAGTAGAAATATATAAGTGCTAAGTGTATAGAGAATGAGAATGAAATAACAAAGCAACATAGAGAGAAATCAGGAGAAGAAAAAATATCGAAAAAAAATAAAACAATGTAAAATTCAATACATAATGGGAAATGCAAAGAAATGTAAAGAAATCAGGGGACTCTGCGGCTGTGTCGTTTAAAATGATGTTTTAACCAGAAGAGACATTTTAAAGAATAGAAATGAAATAGAGACAATAGGATACATGAGAGAAAAGTAAAAAAGAAAAATAGATGGATAGGAGCAAGACAATGATAACTACGAGAAAAATCTACATAAATATAGAGAAGTAGAAACAATAATAATGATAAAAAAACAATTGTAGAGATAAAAATTCTAAGAAATTTCAGATGAAGTGTGCGACAAAAAATAAAAAAGGAAAAAAATAATAATATAAAAGAAACGCATGACAATGATGAAATAAGAGGCAGAATAAAGACTTAGGATATGAAAGCGGAATGCAAGTAAGTTTTCAAAAAAAACAAAACAAAAAAAAAACAATAATTCCAGATATAAATTTAATATAAAAAAAGAAGAGAATAATAAATTTAGAAAAGCAAGCTATCATGCATTTTTTTATAAACAACAAACACAACAAAATCTATGAAAGAATGGATGGGAGTTGCTATATGGTATATACATATATATATATATATATA
>NC_068987.1:67906965-67910007 GCF_001194135.2 Octopus bimaculoides | reverse complement strand
TATATATATATATATATGTATATATATATATATATATATATATGTATATATATATATATATATGTGTATATGTATATGTGTGTGTATGTGAATGTGTGAGTGCATGCATGTTTGAGAGTGTGTATCTATTTATATTGTTCAATGTATCTATGTAGACATACAAGCACATATGCATATCTATGTATATATGTCTGAATATGCATATGCATGTTGAAATGTTTATATATGTATATGGGCGTATTCTGCGTAAGTTAAGAAACCGTGGCGAGTGAAAATATTGTAAAGATAATTAGAAAATTTCACTGTGTATTGACTATAGAAAATAGTTCAATATGGGAGCATATAAACCCACATTGGAAAATGCGGGCATTAGTACGAGTACTTAGCTCCATTTTACTTCGTGGTTTTTTTTCCATAGTTAATTCACGGTTAAAACTTATAATTAACTTTACTATACATACATACATACATACATACATACATACATACGTACATACATACATACGAACTTACGTATGTACGAATGCATGTATAGAGGGTATGTGTAGACACGTGACTTCGTGGTTAGTGTATTCAGCTCGCAATTTCGATTCCTGGTGGCGCGTTGTGTCCTTGAGCAAGACACTTTATTTCACGTTGCTCCAGTCCACTCAGCTTGCAAAAATGAGTAGTACCTGTTTTTCAAGGGGCCAGCCTTGTCCCACTCTCTGTCACTCCGAATCTTCCTGAGATGTGTGTGAAATGGCACGCGTGTTTGTGGAGTGCTCGTTGTAAGCGACGGAGTGCCGGCAGTATAGTGGGTATACACACACAAACACACACACACAGTCATACATACATACATACATACATGCATACATACATACATACATATGTATGACGTATGCGATGTACTAAGATTTACCCCTCTGGCTGTTCACAACTGTTAAGTAACTAAGAATTGATTGTGAACTTCTCATGCAATACATACAAAACATATGTTTTCGAGCGTGTGTGTGGGTGTGTGTGTGTGTGTGTGCGTGTACGTAAAAATTAAGACAAATATGCAAATATATTCATAAGTATTGCTGTAGGAATGTTGTCTACGCAGGTAATATGCTCTTGAATATAAACAAAGTAGCGTAATATCTACACAGATACGCATACATGCACACACGCTAACAAGCATATGTATTTACATATTCTTCTATTCTTTTATTTGTTTCAGACACTTGACTACGGCCGTGCTGGGGCACCACAATATGCGCATACACCTAAACACCTACATATTAATAGTTATTTTTGTCTGTATGAGCGTCGTGTTGTGTGCGTGTATGTGTGTATGTGTTTCTGTGTGCGTGTGTGTGTGTGTCTAAAAACAACCTGTCTCCTATTGTCTAATGCAAGTATACCGTTATACAACTCAATACCAATGTAGTTTGAATGAAACGAAATATATCTGTATGGAGAAAATCTAAAATTTAATTACTACATATCTGAAGGAACGGTGGTGAATTAACTAATCGCTCAAATTTAGTAATTTCAATTTAGACTATGTGTATTATACAGTTTTCTTACAGTATATTATCGAAAACATGTGTGTATGAAGAACCTCATAAGCAGCCCGACGCATTTACAAGATATAGTTAAGAGGGTGTAGTAAAACAAATATCAATAGTTTATTAAAATTACGCCTTTGACTTTGAACCTAATATTATACGAATGCCAGAACTGTCAGAGAACTAAACCACCAATGATAATTCATTAAATATCAAATGCAGTTAAAAGTGATTCTCCTATTAAGTTGTACGCTGAAAATTCAATCTGTTATGCTTTCTTATAATTTAAGTTCTTCAGCGACCTTAGAAGTGTATAGAGTGTTCGTAAATGTGCTCAGAGTTGTATTATTTCTCAGAAGTATAAGTTGATAAGGAACTTGCGTCACTAATTGCATTAATGTGTGAATGTAAAGTGTTTACATTTAGGATCCTGTTGATTCTTGCTAGAACACTTCGATAAAAATAAATATTCAGTTTCTGATATACATATAAGTTGAGTACATAGGGATAAATCATTCAGACGTGTACCGTAATAGTGTGTCGGTCATTTTAAGTAACCAGTTGTGCTGTGTAGTTAACTGTTATATTAAAGGAAAAATTTTAAGATATAGCAGTTTCCATGATCTTTGTAATTCTTTGGGTTTATATATGTGTATGTGTGTGTGCACGTGCGTTCGCATATAAATGAATATGTGTGTGTGTGTGTGTGTGTGTGTGTGTGTGAGATCTGAATTTAATGCTTCACGTAGATTCCTCACACTACTACCGCAGGAGGCAAACCTCTCTCCAAATCTAGAAATTCTCTTTATTCTATGCATGTTTTCGAAAGAAATACTGAAACGGTAAATCGTTTTCATTATATTTACGCATGTCATAATTGCATTTAACCCACATTTTCTATTCTCACTATATGTAACATAATATAATATATTTTAGATCCTTCGAAAACAGAATATATTACTAAATAGTAAGTAATATTGCAAGGGAAACAGAAATATCAATCACAAAAACAATTTTCTAACAATTTTCTAATTAACAAATTTTGGTGGAGATTTTGATGTCTACTAAAATAGATCCCTACCAAACGCCTATATTTCTAATTGTATTTATAAATCAGAGATAACAATTTGTTACTTTATAAAAGCAGACTATGATCTACTTAGAAGCTGCCGCAAATGAAAGGTTTGGGGCATTGGGGTGGCGGTAGGCAACAATAACACATTTATCAATGCACTAGATACAAGAATAGGATAATGACACGAAGTATCAAAACCAGACGTATATTTTCTAAATAAATGAATATTAGAAAGGAAAGCCATCGGGATTAATTTGAAATACAAAGACACAAAGATTTTAGAAGATGACTCAGCAAGGAGGAGTTGTTGCTCAAGTGTTGAAATTGAAGAAAGGAGAAGCAACTCTCTTGAGGAAGGAAAGAAGATAAATGTAGAGATTTGCATAAATGTATACATGTATGCACACATATATGTTGTGCATATATATA
>NC_068987.1:67904307-67905265 GCF_001194135.2 Octopus bimaculoides | reverse complement strand
ATATATATATATATATATATATATACATATACACATACACATTTCTGGGAGTGCATTAAGTTTTCTTATATGAAGACAAAAGTTAAAATTTTCGTGAGCCATAAATAAAACATCAATCAATAACAATGAAGACATACACGTTACTCCCTCCCTCCCTCTCTCTCTCTCTTTCTTCGGATACATATATACACTCGCACGCACACACATAAGCACACATAAGTGTGCGTGTATTTGTGTGTGTATGTATGTGTGTGTTTGTGTGTGTGTGTGTGTGTGTGCGTGTGTGTGTGTGTGTGTACGTATATTGATATATGCTTGCATTTAAGTTTTTATAGGATATCTGTATGCATGTATGTAAAAGAATGATTTCGAAAACACGTGTTTGTGTTAGATTGTGCGTGTACGTACCTTTATGCGTGCATGTGCATGTGTTTGTGTGTGTGTGTCTGTATGTATGTATGTATGTGTGTGTGTATGTCTGTGACCGTGGAGGTATGTGTGTGTGTGTGTGTAACTGTGCGTGCACCTGCTCTTGTGAATTTGACGTAAGTTCAAGACCAAATACAAAAGATAAACATAAACCACATTCCGTTTGACCTTTCTGCTTATGGTTTGGATAGAAGCAATATTTTTCTCAGCACTCGTTCCTTACTGACTTCTTCTGACATCAAATATGTTTTCAGTTTTTTGACTATCTTCCAACTATTGATAGGACGCCAAGTCATACAAGAACCAAGAATATTTCACTGTCTGATATATCTAGCAAATCGGATGTAGTTTATATATTGTTTTTCTGCATCAAACTCATACTCTCATGTCATTATATATTCACATAATACAAAATGCATGTGTGTATGTGTGTGTGTGTGTCATTAATATATATGTATGAATCTCTCTCTGTCTCTCACTTTGAGCCTGTCTCTGCCGCTATATATATATATATATATTATTATTATTA
>NC_068987.1:67900276-67903468 GCF_001194135.2 Octopus bimaculoides | reverse complement strand
ATATATATATATATATACACACATACATATATGTATGTATATGTTTGTGTGTCGGTGCTTGTCCCCCCAACATCGCTTGACAACCGATGCTGGTGTGTTTACGTACCCGTCAACTAGCGGTTCGACAAAAGAGCCCGATAGAATAAGTACTAGGCTTACAAAGAATAAGTCCTGGGGTCGATTTGCTCGACTAAAGGCAGAGCTGCAGCATGGCCACAGTCAAATGACTGAAACAAGTAAAAGAATAAGACCTTAGTTTCTCTAAAAACAATATATTTTTTCTCTTTTGCTATCCAACGCTATCATATCTGTATAAAGTTTCTTACAACCATTAACAACGGGACATAGCAATATAGATTGTGTAAACTTCCAGACACACACACACAATCACACACACACGCAAACACACGCACACGCACATTTATAGAGGCATTTAGATAGAAGGAAGGTATCTGTTGTAGTGGTTTCTCTCAGATCATTAGTTTATTGGTTCATTTTCTGGGACAAGTGACGTGTAACGTCCTTGCAGAGACAACTTTATTTCACACTGTTCCTGGTTACACAGTTGATAATTTCCAACTCTGAACTGGCACAGCCCCCAAGCTGTTTTATACTCAACGTTCCTCTGGGATAATGTATAGAAAGAAGGACCAGCACAGTGTCGATATTACCTTGCGCGTGCATTGATACTTGAAGCAATTTGATACAATTTGATGCCTTTTATCCTAAATTAAGTATCAGTAAAACACTGCAGTCGATGTAATCGACTAGTCCTCCTCCCCACAAATTTCAGGCCTTGTGCCTATAGTAGAAAGATTATGCTTTGTGTTATTTATTTCTCCTGAGTTCAAACCCTACGGAGGTTAACCTTGCCTTTTATCCTTTCGAGAGTTTCGATACAATGAAGTATCAACGAAGTACTGTGATTTCTGGCATCAACTAATCACCAGCACCCTCGAAATTGCTGGCCTCGTGCCTAAGTTTCAAACCAATATTTTTACATGTTTACAGTAATGATATTATATGAAATCATTGTTATTCTATTTCTCATAAGCATGCACTAGGTTGCCTTGAAAATTCTTTAATATTAACTCTCATAAAACTTGAAGCTATATTGTTATTGAATTGTCATTCATTTCAAAGATTCTTACAAGTTCAGTGCTGTACCAATCAAAAGTTATTTCATTAATATCATCAAAGCAGAGCCAGTCATCTTCCTAACATCTGAACGTTTAAATACTTATCCCATGAAAACAAGAAACTTAATAGATAGCATCGTGTTTACTCGATATATCAAGATTTAATTTCTAACTACTGTTTATTAATTTTTCATTATTATATGTACGAAATCTCGCTAATATTTATGCTGTTTTGAAGAATTAATGAAAATTAAAATATAGAATCAGTTTTGAAGTTCCCATGTGATATTAATTAAATTAAGTCAATATAAAGAAAAAATATTGGCTAAAATAAAAGTCCGACAAATGTAAGTAGTTTTTCAATATTCTTCTTTTAATGTACTTATAAATTTCAGTCGTTCAGTAACTACAGAGTATATAAAGAATTATATAATGTGACATAAGTAATAAATTAGCCGATTCTCTGACTATATGATGAATTAGTATACGTTCTCAAGGATGGACGTGTATTGTAAAAAAAAAAAAAGTAGCATTGAACAGGGGTGAGTGTAATTTGAAGGAGATTTGGGTGTTATTTCTAGCAGATCGAGATACCTAATATGAACTTCCTCCTTGAGCGGTTCTAAATATTTGTCTGTCGGTCTATCTATCTATCTATTTATCTATCTATCTATCTATCTATCTATCTATCTATCTATCTATCTATCTATCTATCTATCTATCTATCTATCTATCTGTCTGTCTGTGTCTGTTTGTCTAGTTATTTATGTCTGTCTATTTATCTGTCCATATACGCTCTCTCTCTCTCTCACTCTCACTGTCTCTCTCTCGCTCTCTCTCTTTCTCTCTCTCTCACTCTCACTGTCTCTCTCTCACTCTCTCTCTCTTTCTCTTTCTCTCTTACTCTCTCTCTCTCTCTCAGACACATATGCATATGCAGAGTTTGACCACCTCCTGCACCTACACCTTAGCACCATCATGCCATCTGATGTGGCTTTTTAAATCAATGTTCTGAAAAGACACCCACATAGATTGCACCTCCGATTTGGACCACCAAGAGCTGCAGATGAGTCTCTTGAGGCCTCCGTTGGATTTGCAAACCTTCTGGCCTATACTGCATTCAAAAGTATACACAGTCATAAAGGCAGAATAGTTGGTGGAGGTTTGTATGCATATGTGCATACGGCATGAAGTATACTAGTACCAAGTATTGCTACTGTGATGTGGAACCCTTGTTAGCTCATTTAATATAAATCCGCCCGTTTCGAAGATGAGCATACAGTAGTTCGATCGACTAAAATTTCCTATTAAGCGAATTAATGTCATGATGTGGCATAATTCTACAGACAGGTCCACACTTAACTGCCAGGCGGATTCAGTGCAACACAATGTAACTGTCTTGGATATCCAAATTAAAGGTATAGTATTCAGTCTGTCCAATTTTACACGAGTTCCGTCCCTCCTGTTTTAGTCTCAAAGCTTAGTTCAAATCGGAGAACTCAATTACCACTTCAGAGATGGGGACGATGATTGTAATAGTTAACGTTTCCTAGAGGTTTCAAAACTTGAATTCAAGCCATATGCAGTTGTATATTTCAAATTATATTATTCTATAAATCTCCATTTTGAGACATCGATTAATAATGTCCATACCTTCATTGGTTTCCATTCTAGTTTCAGAAGACAAGGAGAAGATAACGATATATATCTGCTTCGAAAGCTCCAGCTCCGATAGCCACATTATAAAGTAATATATATACCAAGAAAAATTTATGCACCTGGTTTTGTAAATAAATGCCTTTTCGGAAAAAGAAGTAAACAAACTCGCACACTGCAAATACAGTCTATAAGTGAAATAGTAAAAATATGCAAGACTTTTCCCAAGCATTAAAGGCAACATAGTGTTATCTACGTTCAAGCGATGGAGATTTGTATGTTTGTTAGAAACCAGCATCTGTCTCAGAGGAAGATTTTAAATAATTAAAACCGAAGAGTATATATATATATATATATTACACACACACACACACACACACACACACACACACACACA
>NC_068987.1:67893551-67899708 GCF_001194135.2 Octopus bimaculoides | reverse complement strand
ACACACACACACACACACACACACACACACACACACACACACACACATATATATATATATATATATATATATATATATATATAAAGTGATGGTTTGTTGCTAACTTAATGTGGCAGTCACAGCAAAGGAAAGAATGCTACCGTTATTTAGTCCCAGGAAACACCGTTTCCTGTTGGGCATGTGTCACAAGCGTATTGTGCCCTTATGTTTTCAAACAAGAGAGATAGGCACCTCTACTCAGCTTCCAGAGACTAGTTTCAGAGCCATTGCTCTTCCTCAGACTGGAGTAGCTCGGCTTCTCTGGATTTTGGCTCTGCTGGGTGGAGGTGCATATCGCCCCTGTTTGAAAACATAAGGGCACAGTATGCTTGTGTCACATGGCCAACTGTAAACGGTGTTTTCTGGGGATAAATAGCAGTAGCATTCTTCCCTTTACTGGGACTGCCACATTAAGTTGTCAACAACCCATCACTATATCGTGCTGGTACTGTATAAATCTCGCTGAGAGATTTAGAAAAGTAATATTTCTATATATATATATATTAACGAAATTTAAGTAAGTTCAAAATTTTTGTGACATATAATGGTGAAAGGTGTAAAACCAGTGTCAACTCAATGTCATACATTATCGACCTCCTCTATGAACTTTAAGTTACTTCAAGTATTTTTGCTGGCTTCTCCGTTATGTAGCTACGGTTTTGCAATCTCCTCAAAGCTGACTCTCTTTCGTATCTGCTGAGGAAGAGTAAGAGTCAAAGACACGACCAGGGTTCCTATAATGGGCGACAATGAGCAGGTAAAGATATTTTCACATGTTATAACGTAAACGAAATTGCTTTTAATAGTTAAACTGAACAAATTTAAAGTTGGTTTATTTTTCATTTGTGCTTAGCGTTGCTGGAACAACAACAACAATAATAACAACAACAATAACAACAACAATAACAACTACTACTACTACTACTACTACTACTACTACTACTACTACTACTACTACTACTACTACTACCGCTGCTGGTGCTACTACAAATACAACTACTGCTGCTGCTGCTACTACTAATACTACTCCTACTACTACTACTTCTACTACTACTACTACTACTACTACTACTACTACTACTACTAATAATAATAATAATAATAATAATAATAATAATAATAATAATAATAATTATTATTATTATTATTATTATTATTATTATTATAACAACAACAACAACAATAATAATAATAGAGGGCTGAAAAAGATCGGTACAAGTGTAAAGGTAGAACACCTACAAAAATCAGCATTGCTTGGAACTGCAAGCATTCTGCGCAGGTTTCTTCAAGCATGACCAGTAAAGAAGTGTCACCTTAGTTTGCTGGCTGTGGACAGCTGATACTTTCCAACAGACCCAGTAAAATAATAACGCTGATTTCTATAATTCGTCCTTATATAAGATAGGATATAAGGAGCAAATCATCACGCAACATAATAATACAACCCCCCATAGGCAACATATTCGACCTGGCAAAAACATCCATCTTTCGCCATCTTTTTGAAATAGGATTATTTCTTTTCGATCATTTCACCACACATATACCACCAAATCTAATTCTCATATTCTCAATTTAACAAGAACACTACCTACACAAACAGATTACGTCACCTCTTTCTATCCCTTTCCACCGTCTATAAATAGGCTTGGCAGCATCCAAAAATATGATACTACTAACTACCTTTCCCACCAATCCCTCTCCTTTATCTCTGTCCTTCGTTTATCACTCATACCCCCACCACCTATATACTACACACACGCATTCTTTCCTACTCACTCGACCTTTTAACCTCATCCCCCTATTCCTCCTTCACTCTATTGCTCTTCCCCTCTACCCTGTTAAGACCAACTGACCATAAATATATCGCTACCATCCTCCGCCTCTATATTTTCTCTATCCCCTTCCAAATTTTAGCGTCTTGACTTGACCTAATTACCGCTAACTTTTCACTTGGCTTGGACATCCTTCAAGTAAACAAGCAAAAATCTATTGCAAGATGGAATATATATACCTCTGCCACCTAAGCTATATCAACTTTCGTTCCAACATAAATTTCCGGATTATTCACACAAAGATTTATTTGCACGAATTTCTACACGGATATTTACCACTGGAATGTGAAACTACTCTTCAAGTACTGTTCTCTCTCTTTTCAGCACATCACACTCTTTATCACTTCATACTAAAAATATCCGCCTATGGATATAATAATAGATTACTTTATTTTTTCTGTCTCCGATGAAGGGAAGTACTGGATCTTCCCAGAAACAGCTGTAAGACTTTATCCATAAAATTCTTCAACCTTACCTTTGCTCTCTTTATCTTTTTGTTTTTATATATTTACATATACACACGCTAATACACGACTTATAATACCCAATCTTGTTCATACAACGATTGGGGCAAATTAATCGGTATACAGCACTTACTCGGTATTACCTGTATCATCCGGGGTTTGGTTAAATCCAATACCCTCCTCAACCTCATATATATATATATATATATATATATATATATATATATATATATATATATAGATATATATGCATATATTTATATATTATTTATATTATTATATAATCGAATGCCACGCATCCATTGTCAAGTAAGTTTTATCTTTAATTCCGATGCGCGCTCTATCCCTCTATTCTATCTATGTATCTCCCGCTCTTGTTCTTGTTCCCTTCTGTTTTTCTCACCCAACCTTTCAATATTCTTCTCCTCTCCCTCTCACCGTCTCTCTCTCTCTCGCTCTCTCTCTCTCTCTCTCACACACACACACACACACTTCTTCCTTGACTCTCTCGTTGCTCACACCTGACCAACGGTTATCCATCTTTCTTCCACTTCTTTCCTAAAGACAAGACGTGTTTTTGCCTGTTTCTTCTCCAACCTCATTTTTCCAGCTTTCACCACTTCACATCGTCTTGCTTTACAGCCCTTACCGTTAGTTTTTTACCGTTTTATTCTTACTGTCCTATTTTTGTTACCACTGTAACCCTCCGCAAAAAATCACAGATTTTATTTAATTTGCTTTGCGAGAAGGACTGTTTCAATGAAGTCGCATCTTGTCTCCACCTTCGAAACGCGGAGTAGATAAAACAAGGGACAACTGATGAAGGTAATGTTCTTTATGTTGCCTGTCTCGTTTCTCTATTTGTTTCTTTCGTTGTTCGAAACATAGTTCGTTTTCTATGATTTTGTTTTTAATACTCTCGTTTCTTGTTTTGTTGACGTGTTTTCTTTATATATATATACGACTGGCTTCTTTCAGTTACCGTCTACTATATCCATTCACAAGGCTTTGGTCTGCCAGAGACTCTAGTAGAAGACTGCTACCCAAGCTTCCCCGCTGAGGTATTGAACTCAGAACGATGTGGTTGTGTGCGTGTATAAGCTATATGGAAATTGCAATATTCATTTCTTTCTCAAAAACATTGTTTGAGTATGTAAAGCAAATTACGAGCCCAGTTATCATATTTCTCACAGAAAATAGGTCCTTTATAATATGTGGCATATCAATTCTTCCTGCAGCATCAGTGCGTAAATTGCACCTACAAATCGATTATAGATGGATTGAGTGGGTATCTGAAATAGAAACGAGGAAATTAGATTCATTTAAGTTATAACGTAAATACAAGGCCACGCATTTTCTGGGAACTTAACATCGATTATATAGTCTTTAGAACTTGAGTGGTACACACTTTATCAGCTCTGGTTGGATGAAAGCAACATCGATCGCAACAAATATTTAAATTCAGAACCTAAAGAGACGAGGTATCAAAATATTGTAATGCTGTTACCACGCTATCCCATTTTCATGCTACTGCTTGCAATGATGATCGCTTGAACACTACAATGATGTGCATTTGTGGGTTAGATATAGTTGATTATACAGAGCCAAGAAATAAATAACTTTGTGTTTATTTTATCGTTTTCGAGAAAATTTCTTGATCAACGTAGACCTCGAGTGGATTTGGAGTCAGTATGTGAAGAAACGTTAACTTTATATCGAAAATTAATTTTTCCCAGTGATCTTAGGTAGCAGTCCTTCTTCATTTATCCTTATGATGCAATTTGGTGAATCATTACTCGTGGTTAACATTTAAATTTCCCTCATAACGAATACAGCTCATACTTCATGTTTCATACAATAAATGCTCCTTCATGTAATAAACACGTATGAAATATTATAGAAAATAAACAAATATTTAACCCCTTGTCAAATATGAAAACCATGGAAACCTTTGATCTAAGAAGTCTACCTAGCACTCTCATAAACAAATTACAATAAAATATGTGACACATGGAAAAAAAGTATTATGATGTTGTATTACGCACTGAGTCGATCGTTATGTATGAAAGTACTTCACCTAACGCCTGATTGTGACCAAGATTGTATATATAATGGCAGTAAATATGTTACTGTAATGTTTCTATCAACCCAACGATGTCAACGCAACAAAAGTTACCTCCTTTAATATGATTCTGTACCCATTATGAAGCTGAAAGAGATTATGCGTTGCAATCGTAGATACCTGATGTCCCTGCACACTTATCAATCCTTTTCTTGTACTCTCTCTCTCTCTCTCTCTCTCTCTCTCTCTCTCTCTCTCTCTCTCTCTCTCTCCCTCTCTCTGTATACATACACACACATAGACAGTCACATACACACACGTGTAGTTACTTAAAGAGATAGAGTAATAGATATGCATCCATATGCATTATCATTAGTTCGTATTATCCAAACCAGAATCCCATGAATGAATTACTTAATCCACCTCTTAATCTCTTTCTATGTATGCATGTATGCATATATGTATGTATGTATGTATGTATGTATGTACGTATCTATCTATCTATCTATCTATTTATCTATCTATCTGTCTGTCTATCTGTCAATCATTCGATCAATCAATGCATATATTATGTATGTGCGTATGCACATGTGTATGTATGTATGTATGTAGGTATGCATACCTATACGCATGTATGTATGTATGTATGTATGTATGTATGTATGTATGTATGTATGTGAGTATTTAGGCATGTAAGTGTGTAGACGTGTTTGTGTGTGTGTATATGTGTATGTACATGTGAACGCATATTTATGTACTGATATATGTTTCGGTTCAAGTTGTGTAAATGACTGTTACACTGTCGAAGTTTGTAAACATATATACATATATATGTGGGTGTGTGTATGTGTATGTGTGTGTATGTGAGTCCGTCTCACTACCGTCAAACGGTGAATGGATATAACGTCTTAGACACATACATGCAAATATAAACATACCTACACATACATACTAGCACTCACAATCACATAAGCACGGACACACACACACATATATACGTATAATCTTAAAGTATACACATATATACGCTTATCCATCTACACATATATATGTGGCACTATTTTCGCAGACAACAGTTAAAATTCAAAAATATATATATTAATTTTTTTTATTATACATAGACATACACTTATATATATATGCATACATACATATATATATAATATACACATATATCCACACATACTCATACGTGCATGCATGTACACACCCATACACACACACTCACTCATGCAACAGACACATACACACGCGCACACTAAAACACACATACATCTACACATACGTACATACATATTAATCTAAGTACACTCATACGATTATATAACTACTACATATGTGGAAAATCGGTGTGTGTTTGTTTGTGGCGTTATAAGGTAACTCCTACATCGTTTTATTGATTTTGATGAAACTTGACACGTGAGTATAACTCATGGCTGGAAACCTCGTGACATACGTCGATTGTAGAGAAAGTCAATCATACGGCCCCTGGAAGGGATCTTTATATCTACCTCATATATCTAATTTTTTTTAAACATTCAAGGGAAATAACCCATAGCATCTTCGCTTACAGTTGTTAGTTTTTAAGGCGATTCAATAGAACATCTTTACCCCCGGGAATTACCGGGTACACCAGCTAGTATCTACATATATGCATTTCAGTATCATGCATCTCAACATGTATGTATGGATTTCTACATGTAAATGAGAGAAAAGGTGATTATAGATGTGTACTCTTGAGTGGAACTTGGGTGTTACCC
>NC_068987.1:67886878-67893277 GCF_001194135.2 Octopus bimaculoides | reverse complement strand
TATATATATATATATATGTATGTATATATAATGAACTGTTTATATATATGATGAACTCTCCCATGGAAGGTGATGTATGCGTGTTCAACTTTTGCCGAACGTCCTACACAAGTCATTTATTTATAGTGATCAAACATATGTGCTCTACCTTAGCTCACTTCCTCTGTATAGCACACGTGATGTGTCGAAGTAATCGTAGTACAACTTGAGATGAATTTCTGTGCTAAAGGACGCAACGCACCAACCGGTCTGGTAATTGAAGTATGCTTTGTTTGTAGGTCCTGTGACTTTGTTTGCTACCTGATATCAATATCAGTAATGATGCATATTCTAAGGGATTTACATCCGAAACTCTTTGGCGTCCATGGAAATTGTATAAATAAATCAAATACAGTAAATGCATCTCACGAGACTGTTTATTCAAATCTACTACAAATGTGAATGTGAATAAGGTGAGATCCTGTACAATCAATTGTTTCAGTATCCAAACTGCTAGAATACAACAGACTTATTCTTTTATCAATATTATTTTTTCAATATTATTTCTTTCGAAATCTATTTTAAACTGGTGTTTGTTTCAAATGCCTATATAGTCGCCTACAGACACTAATGATATTGAGTGGCATGAATAATTTTCTTCGAGAAGCGCAACTGCAAAGCATTCGTCGGAATATAACCGGCAACTGGTCTGGATGCACCTCATTTATTGCAGTTCGATTCCAGATCCACTGACCATCTATCTAGATCCTGAATTATCGATTTTTCCTCGAAATCCAGATAACTTGGAAGAACGCTTATACTCCATTCCAGATGGCTTGACAGAATGAAGCCTGAACCCAGAAAACTGAATGTGCGCATCACCAAATATATTGGTCTGCTGAGATCTCCGCAATTGTACAAGTCATTCAACAAAAGATTTTGTCGAAGCCAACGTCAGGGTAGGCGCATTTATAAAACCAACCCATCAACTGATACATTAAGCAGAAAAAGAAATTGAAGGAGGTTTCTTCCTTACTTCTGCAGATGTCGTTACTCGTGATGTTGATGCTCTTTCTGTTGATTATAGCAAACTTCTGTATTACTTGGCTAAATCCGATGCGCTTACTTTTGTTGTTCTAGTTTTAGTTTTGTTGTTGGCGTGGGTAAGGGCTTTGTGGAGTTCATTTTCATCAAGTTGCTACAATCCTTGATGCTATTGTTACTATTCTGGTAGTTAACTGCATGTTGTTGCTACTATTCTGGTAGTTAACTGCGTGGCATTTCATCACCCATATTACCTTGATACATTTTTCGCCCCGCGCAACAGCATAATTTCTTTTCTATTTTTTTTTTAGTTTTCATATCTTTTGATCGTTATCTTCCTCTTCTCTTAGTTTCTTCAAGTAGCGAGGCCAGCATGTCATGCTGAATAATGCATGATTTATATTGTATCCTAAAATCATCCTTGCTCGGCAGAGAGTGTGATTTTTACATTTTTCATGCTCTATATTGTCATACATTTGTTTAAATTAGGTCTTCCGGGATGTTATATATTTCATCATATCATTTATTTTTTGATTTCTTCTCTCATTTTCGGATTCAACCCCACTTCTGTGATTGTTGACCCTGGTAATAATATTAGTATACGGCACAAGTTGTTATTTGTTTCCCTCCTTCGCTTATTTATATGCTATTTTTCACCATACCAGATTTTCTAACACTGAAACATTTTTCTTGCTTTATTTGTTTTCTTCTCTTTTTTTTTTTGTTTATTTCTTTCTACTAAGGAATTTTCTATTGTTAAGTGTTTTATCATTTAACTCCATGTAAGTTATTGTTTGTGTTCTCGAAAACATTTTATTTCGCTTCGATTGCCTCTTTTATTTCTCCCATTAGTTTATTTCCTGCTTATTCCCTCTTTTTTATTTTATTATTTTTATTTGGCTAACTGAATTTGATTTTCTTTTATTAAGTCCATTTCCATTCTTAATGTTACATTGTTAGTGTTTTTTTAATAGCTGTGCTATTTTTCCCTTTGTATTTCGGATATATTATTGCTATTTCACTTTTGTCTTATAACCTTATGTATTTTATTTTCTCGGCTGCTTACATTATTTGATTTTTAGAATTTTCACTGTTTTCACAGCCCGTTTCTTCAGTATTACACGGACTGTTGCATAAGTTAGGTGATTTATATCATTTATATTTATCTCATTTTTCTTGTCTCGTTATTGCTTCTGTTTCATTAATGTTCATTTTTCACATTTTATGATATGTTGCCCGTTTGTGACCTGTCTTCTTTTGGAAAAGAATTTATTTCTTCAAGTTTCAATTTATAAATTTTCAGAATTTGTTTTTAGCTGGTTGCAGTCATTTATTTCTGTGTGTATTGGAGCGTATTTCTCATTATAACCGCCGTTACTAAAGAAAATACATTTTATTTCATAGTCTCTGTGGTGTGTGGTAGATGGTTATCGTTTTCTAAATCCTTCAGAATCTTTCTTTTTATATTTTCTTATTCAGCTTTGATAGCCATTCGATATGAAAAAAAAAAAAAGGTAAAAGAAAATTCTTATTAATTGTCTGTAATTCTCTACTATTCATTTGCCGACAAATTTTAGTAATAAAATTTGATATGATAATAGCTACCTACTGAGAATGTTCTCTTTTATATCTCATGGACTTGTCGAAGTTTCTCTCCTAACTTCAGATAACTCAATGAATATGATTAATCAACGAAATGTCTAACTGCGTATTTACATCGGCTCTCCTAGGTATATACACACTAGGAGCTATTATACCACAAGCTTTTCTTTTTCGTGAGCCCTAAAAAAATTGTTATTGTTCTTAAAAGTAATAATCTGTAAGTTTCCTGGTCTTGCTGGTTTGATTACCGAAAAAATAATGAAAATATTTGGTATACAGAAGAAATAACAAAACTTATATCCATTAAACGAAAGATATTTGGGTAGTTGTCGGCAAGTTTCAGAACGTTAGCGTTCCACTTATGTACAACCAAATGGGCAAATCCAGGAATGTTTCGAAATTTCGAATAATATGGATTAGCTTTACTAGATTAAAATGCATGTACAAATCTTGCGTAAATGTGCTAATTCTTTTGTATAGGTATATTTTTATGCTCACGCATATCCCTTTCGAGATCTTATATATCTATGAGCTTGATGCCATCTTATAGTTATTTAAATTACTAGTCCTTTCGAACGTGCTAGGATAAGAAAACTAAATATTCATCGAGAAGGCTGTACTTAAGTACTATGTGACATTAATTAATCTTTAATACGTATTATTCCACATTTTTGTTTTAATTCATTAATTCATTTAACAGCGACCATTCTTCAATACGTGCTACAAGTTGAGAATACTGCCTCAGTTTTATTTCAGTTTAGTACTTATTTTATCGATCATTGTTAAACGAATTCGTAGTTTATGCTATTAATGTACTGGCATATAGAAATAAATACTGACAGCAATGCATTTTTAACAAATTCATTCAAGAATCCTAACAGAAGGGCGTTCTACAACCATGTACAAGAGCATGTTGTTATTAAAAGAATCTTGAAACATGTCTGTCGGCGAATAAAACTGAGTGCTAAACTCTAAACAGGTTTTCCTCTTTGTGCGTGGCAAATTTCAGTTGAATGTACACTTACGGGAAATATGTTTATTTTCTTTTTTTGTTTTTTTGTAAACCAGATTATTCGTCGATTAAACACAACCAGTTAGATGTTTGGACGTTATTAGTAAGCTAGTTACTTTCTAACTATGCACCATTAAATGTATAATTACAGGGAAATTCTGAATAACTAAAATGATAATCATCTAATGCCTCTCTCTCTAAAATGTTTCATTCACATTTGAAAAATATTGCGTCATGCACGCCTATATGCACATATACATTTACAAGCGTTCACACACACACAGACACGCACACACTCACACACACATACACACACACACACACACACACACATCTATATCTTAATTTTTACGTAGAATCATATATAAAATCACAAAACATCAAACTGAATATGTTTTAGTAAAGTACGTTTTAGAAAAATTTCTTTTTAGTAAAGAGTACGTTTCAGCTCAATACGTTTTAGTAAAGTAATGTATATTTGTTATCCTTTTTTGCAAGGTAATGTTCACAGTTACTTCGAAGTTTCTTATATATGACTTACATCGGACTGTCCAGAGACAGCTACATAAACTTCGATATGAAAGTCAACATTTCCACTGTAAAACACACACACACACACACACACACACACACACACACACACACACACACACACACACACACACACACACACACACACACACACACACACACACACACACACACACTTACACACACATAGACACACACGCAGGCACAAATACACATATATACCTGTAAACAAACTGTTGCGCGCGCGTGTGTGTCGGGCAAATTACAGTACAGACTAAACAGAGCTCAAAATATGAGAACATACACTTTTCATTTTTTCTTAAATCTACAAAATGACACAAAAACCGAAATAATGAGCTCAGTGTATGGTAAAATAAATCGCATGACAATATGTAGACATGCACAAGGCGGTGAGCTCGTAGAATCGTTAGCATGCCAGGCAAAATGCTTAGCGGCGTTTCTAACATCTTTACATTTTCAGTTCAAATTCCGCCAATGTTAACTATGATTTTCATCCTATCGGGGTCGATAAAATAACTACCATTTGAATACTGGGTCGATATAATCGACTGAGGCCCTCTCCACTAACCTGCTGGCCTTTGCAAAATTTGAAATCCATATATATACACGTATATAATAAAAGACATTTAAAGTATGCGTCTGTGTTTCCATAATATATTCGTGAAGATGTACGTCGCTAATAAAAAATATACTCCAACTGTCAATCAGTTCGTTTTATTTCATGGCTGTACATGACGATAATTTATTTCCTTATTTTTAGCACTGGGGTACTTATATATCGAAGATAACTTTATTTCAGTTACATAAGAACTGATAAACTGCTATATTTACTTAAGGTAGACTGATTACTTACACAATACTACAACGTCTTTGAAATGCAGTGTAGTTCTCTCAAGGTAATGAATAAATACGATGAAATTCATATATGTAAGGATTAAAAAGACTAAATGGATATGTATATATGTTTTTGTTTCGTCTTAAATGTCGAAAACAATTCTTCTAAATCACTCCCATTCATCTTTGTCTATAACTACGTGCATCTTCATATGCCTACAGTAATGTAGAAACATGCTTTGCAGGAAAATGTAGACTGATATGATGTGGAATGATGAAAGAATGTCTGTGAAAATTGCATTTGGGTATCTGGATTTTGGTGGGACTTGAAATTTACACTCTGTCTTCTACGTATTATTCTTTTATGATTACTTAAAAACATATCTACCTTCCTAGGTATGTATATTTATATAAGGGCATTACTATATAATAACGCCTCACGCCATGAGGGACTCTAAGGTAAAAAAAAAGCACATTTTTGAGGCATTATTATATAGTAATGCCCTTATATAAATATAAATATATATTTCGGGAATAAATGATGGATTTTTTTCCCTTATGAGGTTTTTTTCACGCTAGCTACTTGATAAATTCTTGTAAAAGAATTCGTCCTATTATTGAATCTACCTAGGTATGTATGTATGTATGTATGTATGTATATATGTATCTATGTATCTATGTATCTATGTAAGTATATATTATGTATGTATGCATGTATGTATGTATGCATGTATTCATGTATGTAGGTATGTAATTATGTATCTATTTATCTCTATCTATCTATCTATCTATCTATCTATCTATACGTATCTGTTTCTCTAGTTATTTATCTGTCTATTTATCTGCGGGCCCTCAAGTCCATGTTTGCCGGACATTTCGACATTTATTTTTCTCCCTGTCTGCCAAACATGGGTGGTGGTGGTACCGCGGTGCTTTTTCGGAATAGTCTGATCCTAAAAGCAAGTCCAATATTCCTAGACCCGGAGGGTAGGCTGGTTGTCTTGGACGTCGATGGCACAAACGGGTGAGCTTTCCGTCTGATGGCAGTGTATGCACCGTCCTTAACGGGTCAGCCGGATTTCTTTAGGCGTCTAGAGGTTTTCCTGGGAACGTCACGACCTTTACTGTTAGTAGGGGACTGGAACGCTACCTTGGACACGCATATAGAGTATGTGGGAGTGGATAGGAGTAGAAGGGGATGTAAGTGTCTCAAAGACCTGCTCAGACGTTTCCATTTGTCCGACAGGTTCCGACTCGACCATCCGAACGTGCCAACATGGACTTGGACAAACCGTGTCGGATCGTCTAGATCGTATCTAGATAGAGTTCTATGTAGGACAGCGGATAGAGATAGTGTAGGATGTCCACAATTTAAA
>NC_068987.1:67882724-67886036 GCF_001194135.2 Octopus bimaculoides | reverse complement strand
GTATTGCCAAATGCCAGACTTGTTTGGTGACCTCTTGGCATCAGTCTACTGCAACTGGCAACAAAACGGGAGAATTCCCGGTTTCGTGAGCCGAGGTGCAGTGACATTGCTGAAGAAAGACCCAAAGGAGGGGAATTTTATAGATAATTTCAGGCCCATCACTCTGCTCAACGCAGATTTGAAAATTTTGGCCAAAGTAATAGCCGAGAGGTTGGTGCTTGTCATCGATAAACTGGTCGACAAGGCGCAAACATGCGCCGTGCCGGGCAGAAGCATCCATGACAACCTCCACCTCATGCGCTACATCATGGACAGGGTAGTTAAGGATCCTGGCTTTCTTTATTATAGTACAGATGTGACTAATTCGGCGAAATATTATTCACACATCGTCACTCTCGTAATGCATCACTTTGTAATTTTGGTTCAAATTGAAAGTGTGAAGCTTTTTTCCACTTTCTAATGAAACCTGGTCATGGTAGAGCAGTGCCTTTAAAATAACTAAAGCTGGTTGTTGAGATAACGTAGAAAACTTTATTTGGTAGCCGAAACATTATTGGATCTTTTGATACCCCACACGTCAAAATCGGCAACTCAGTTTTCGAATGTATAAGGGTCATACGCTCGCACACACACATACAAACTCTCTTATGTATATATAGAGTATCCGAAATGTATACTATTAAATATCCATCACGGCGGATCTTACCAATCCGTTTCGTGTAAAGAATATAATGGAATGTTAGTTAACGAACTGATTATATAACTTTACGCTCATCAGAGTTAGCCAACATGGAAGAGAATATGGTGATTGCTCTGATGAACGTAAAATTGTATAATCGGTTTGTTACCTAACACTCCATTGTATTCTTTACGTGAAACCGACTGGTAAGATCAGCTGTGATAGATAATTAATACACATGTATTTCGGATAATATACCCACACTACTGACAGATATACGAGTGCATCTTTTCCCTGAATTATTGTCTCTTAGATGACTCACGCACGTATGTATATATATATATATATATATATATATATATATATATACTCATGCACAATACATAACGTACACAAACTAATCATTTATGGACATATGCACATTTTTAGGGTGGGATGTCAAAGTTCAGTGATGAGACCATCAGGTAATACTACATATGCATGAAACATGAAAGACATAAAGATTTTAAAAATACAGGTACATATAAGGTAGATGGAAATAAGAATAATGAAGTTACTGCTAAACAGGTTGCCGAAAATGCTATTAAAAAGAAAGAAGTACTTATTAAATTCATAAATAATAGATAAGTGAAGTGATAAACTTGAAGAACTGTAATGTAATAATTTTGTACCATTACAATTCAAATGTGAGTGTGGCTGGAGATTTATTGCTTGCAAAAATATTCTAGCCTTTGAGAATGTAGTTCATGATACCTTTCACAAACGTTCGATTGTCTGACATCAATAAATGTGCAACCAACCAGTAAACAATGATATCCTATAACATTCAGGCTTTCTATGTTTACAAAGTTACTAATTGTCGTTTCTATATTTTCTCTTTGCTGGTTTATTCATCTTTACATTAATTAACACCTACCAATTTCCTGTTTTAAAATATCCTTCAGGAATCTATATTTATTGATTTAATTTCACTTTGCTTGTAAGAGTTATGTTATAAACAAGACTAAAATCAAGAATTTTCAATTCATTGCTTGACAAGAGCGTGAAAGCGAGTTTCAGAATCTTCAATATAATTGTCTGTCGTTCTGTTTGTATGTATGTATGTATGTATGTATTTGTGTGTCTGTATTTGTCTCCTAACCATCGCTTGATAACCGATGTTGGTGTGTTTATATCTCCGTAACTTAGTGGTTCGGCAAAAGAAACCGATAGAGCAAGTACTAGCGTTACAAAGAATAACTCCTCGTGTCGATTTGCTTTACTAAAGGCGCTGCTCCAGCATGGCCGCAGTCAAATGACTGAAACAAGAAAAAAAAATAAAAGAGTAAAAGAATAATCGTCAGCATTTCTTCTTAATTTCTAGTAACAATAGAACATGATTTGAAGGAGATCTAGTTATCCTTTCCAGCATATAGTGATATTGATAGAATCTCCCACTCCTGTTTGACATATATTGTCATATATTTAAAAGATGCCTACAAAATACTATGGTTTGGGAAAAGTAATTTCAAAAGTGTTTACAAAATATATGGAAAATCACTGAAGATGAAACTGTTTAATATATTTCTCCAAAAGGAAGCCACAAGCCTGCTACTGTTATCTTAATGGATTTAAAATATTTTAAAATTAAATATTTGCTTCTAATTCACATAGTGAAAAACTGTCAACATTCTACTCACAAATTATTTTTTTAATGTCTATGTTAATCCATTTTTAAAAAATTATTTTTTCATAGCATTTTAGAAATAATAATGAAATAATTATAAAAATCACACGATAAAAGTTTCCTTGAAAATTAGGAAGAATTAACCAATCAAAGAATAACGGAATATTATTGGCGCAGAGGAATATATAATTGAATTATTACATGACTTATTGGCCGCTCGGATACAAACATAGATAAATACATCAATAAAGCTACAAGAAAAATAACCGTGCGCACATACGCACACACACACAAAGCGTAAGCATATATATATATATATATATATATATATATATATATATATATATATACACATACACAAACATATTTGTATGCATGTATATATATATGTATATATATATGTGTGTGTGTGTATGTGTGTGTGTGTGTATGTGTGTGTGTGCGCGCGTATATGCGCACGCGCCTATATAAACAATTATATGCATGTTCACATATATGCACCTATACATGTTTATACACATCTATGCGGTCATGTACAGGCATGCAAATATATGAATCTATGTTATTTACACACACATTCTCTCTCTCCCCATCCCTCTCTCTCCATTCTGTCTCCCCTCTCTCTCTCCTTCTTTCTCTCTCCTTCTCTCTCTCTAGATAGATAGATTTACACACACACACACACACATATATATATATATATATATATTTATATATTTATATATATATATAAATACACACTAGTACACACATACAAATATGCTTATATTCGTGTGTATATAGGTATATATAGGTATGTGTATGTATGTATGTGTATGTGTGTGTGTATGTGTGTGTGTATGTGTGTGTGTGTGTGTGTTTGTGTGTGTGTGTGTGTGTGTGTGTGTGTGTGTGTGTGTGTGTGTGTGACATACACAACATATACACATAGGCACAAATTTACATCGACGTAGAAGAAAAACGTAGA
>NC_068987.1:67871156-67882458 GCF_001194135.2 Octopus bimaculoides | reverse complement strand
TATATATATATATATATATTCATTTTGTAAAATTTATTCATATGATTTTTATTATGGTTTTAGTTTTTGAATACAAAATTTGATTTTGCACTATTATTAACCAATAAACCAACGATGCTAGCAAAACACCTTGGTGAACACAACTGATTCCCTGTGAGAATATTTAATTATTCCTTTATGCATGTCGCGAGATGAAAAGAAATGAGTATACGCTCAGAGAATTCATAATTGCGTTCCATTTCGAAGAGAGACAGACAGACAGAGAGAGACAGAGACAAAGATAGACAGACAGATAGACAGACAGACAGAGGCAGGGAAAAAGAAAGAAAGAAGGAACAGAAACACGAGAACTTTATTAATATGTAAGACAGGGACAGTGAAGATTTGGAGAGTGGAGGTGAAAAGGGATACACAGCGAGGAAATTGTAGAAAGAGAGGTGGTTAACGGTTGTGGTAGACGACATAAATTACTTTGTAGCGAGGGAGTGCGGAGTGTGAGAAACCTACATACTTATTTTGCTTATTATCTTTGTTGTTGCCTGTACTTATTCCTTTTATTGACATCAACAACATCATCACCATATACATCATCATCATCGTCATTATCATTATCACCCCCACCATCATCAGCGGCGGCAGCAGCAGCAGCACCAGCAATATCACAATCATAGGCAATGTGGGCACTAATTTCTGCAAGTAATGTTTTGCTTATAATTTGCTGATAATGATATTTTTATAATACAACGACAGACTTTTTAACAACTATAATCATTCTACTACTACTACTACTACTACTACTACTACTACTACTACTACTACTACTACTACTACTACTTGAAAACATCAATGGGGGCTTGGCCGAAGAGAAATGTGTCTATCTTTAGTCCTTTCGGCCTCGTCCACAACACTACCTCTTTCGCTATAGCCACCGGGCAGAGGAAAACTGCCTTTCCCTCCTGGCCAAAAGGAGGCGATGGTGGGGGATCCTCACAATGGACTTGGCTGATAACCGAATCCGTCCTGCACGTCACAACAGCTGTTCAACAAAGCTCCTCAGGTCAGTATTGCACGACCTCTAGATGAGTACAACCAGGACGGTTTCATCGCTCTGCACACACCTCGGACAGGTCCGTCTGACAGCACTTCCGTGTCTGTAGAGCTTGACTCGAATCGGCGGAGTTCCCCAGTAGCAGTGCCAGACCAGGAATTTCTGGAATGTATCCATAGGCCCTTGTCCAAAGGTCGGAAAAAGCCAGTTAGTTGATCCCCCTCGACGCCCAGAGTTTCTCCGAGTACGTCATAGCACTTGCCCTCCACTAGTCCTCTAAAGAACACTATAGTGGAAATTCCACCGACCGCGTTGCTCGACTGGCTGAAGTTATCGAGCGCATGCTGACACTCCTGGTGCCAAGCGCCCTTTCTTGGTGTGCGCTTGACCCTGCACTCTAGCTCCATCAGTGAGACGAACGGCGACCACGCCTACTCATTGTTGAGGAAAAATGCTATTTCTTTGCTGGTGGGGAAATTGTAGCGCCTGATATCGGACCCTTTCCTGAAACGTAACTCACATCTCCGTATTAGAACATTGTCTCTTCTGGCTCTCTCCTCTTCTTGTTGTTCAATTGCATGCATGTTCTTGTACAATTCTGCATAAGGATTAATTTGGTAGATTAACATCGCTTATTTTATCATAGTAACAAGAGAACACTCAGAATTTTGAGGCGAATCCATCCGTTACTGCAGAGCTTCATCTGCATCAATGATGTATAACTGGCCGTATTGCGTTTGATCATTAGCAGGATGCAGATTTGTCGTCGTATGATAGGTTTGGCTCTGAATGCGTTAGCAATACGGAACCCTTCATGGAGGTGCTGCCAGTTTGACTTCAAATGACGCAAAGAGAAGGTATAATTGTGATTTCTGATATTTCTACGGACTGAAATAGGCTCTTGATCGTTTCCTTCAAATAAATCTTTTAGTATCTCTGGATATGGCTGCAATGCAGGCACGTTCACTTTTCCATTGTGACAACAACTGTTATTTTCATTTCTAAACCTAAGCGCACCACAGTGTTCACATATAATGTTTAGTTCTCTTATGTCAAATTGTTCAAATTCATGAGCAATAACTCTGTTCTGCACTGACGTATGTCTTCTCACACGCTGTCGCCGCATCTGATGCCTCCTTAAATTGTCAATTTCACCAGCATTCATATTTTGAACCCTTTCTCGATATCTTCCCCTTTGGTTTTGCTGATAAATAACCCTGTCATGTTGATCCAAGTTCTCTACTCTTTACAGAAATACGTTTCTCTGCTGCTCGTGGTACTGTGCACGCTGTTCCTCATTCATAATTTCTCGTCTTATTTGTTGTCTCCTCCTATCTTGAGGTAGATGTTTCTCGCGTAGTTCACCCTTCATTGATGCTCGTCAAAGCTGCTGGCGTTGATTGTCTCTTCTCTAAGATTTCCTGCCTTTGCTCCTCCCTTATCCTCTGCTTGTAGAGCCTCATTCTCGCGCGAGTAGCTTTCAGTTTTTGCTACCGGTTCATGATGAATGCAGTTTATGAGCACAACAGAAATACAAGATAATATGCATATAAAACACAAAGAAAAAAATTGATAAAAACGGGCTGTTATAGGCAATTCGGATCATCTATGTTTCACTCACAAGATCAGCATCCCTTAATTTTGCTCAGATTGTTTCCAATTTTGGTGTATCGATGCAGTTTTGAATTATGATAATTCTTACGTTATCACGTAAATTAAGAATCTGATGTTTGGAATTAAAGTTTGGAAATTTGGGTAATTTTAGCCCAATAGACAGCAAGGTATTAACAGCTTGATACTATGACTGCCGCACATTGTTTCTGTACGCGCGCACCCGCGCAAGTTACTGGCATCCGCGATAAAAAAGATAAAACCTCCACATTTTGAGTAACATTTTATTTCAATTTCAAAATTTTATTTATTTATTTATTTTATTAGATAAAATATATTTGTCCGAATCAGATTACGTTTGAATAACATTTGATTTCAATTTCAAAATTTGTTTCATCAGATATATAGATGACAATCCCCTATTTACAGTTTACACATATCTATACATATATGTATAGATATGTGTGTCTATCTATCTATCTATCTATCTATCTATCTATCTATCTATCTATCTATCTATCTATCTATCTCTGTCTATCTATCTATAAGCACAGACATACACACACACACACTTTCTATCACCACTCTCTCTCTCTGTTCCTCTCCCTCTCACTCTAACTCTTTCTCTCTCATTACGTTTTTGCTGATATACCCTCCAGCCTTCATGAGGGGTCTTGGGGGAAATTTCGAACCTGAGTTCTCATTTGAAATTTCCTCAAGACACCTATTGAAGGCTGGAGATAAATAAATACTTAACTCACTATTTAGCACACTTCTTTCTATCACTTATTAATTATAATGTTGATTTTCTTCTTAGTCTTGTACATTTCTATGTTACGTTTTGTGTCTCGATTTTGTATTCTTTTTCAGAACTTGTAGCGTTTTGTGATGCCGATTAATTATGTGTTGTAGCCATTCCGAACGCAAAAGTGTAATGTCTGTAAATTAAATACTAAAAGCTAAGGAGATAAACCTCTTATTTTTCTGCATTCTACCATTGGGTATTGAGGGCAACTGCTTGTTAGGCATTTATCGTTCTTTTCACAAGTACTCTGAAGCCAATATCATTTCTTAGTGCTTCAATAAAAGGTGTTTCGAATGAAGAATCGAATAATCTATTTCATAATAATAACAAAACCGAGAAAGGAAGGCGTTATTGTCTTTGTTAAACGCAGTGACACCATCATAAGTGCAATATTGGGTTTGAAAAACTGTTTTGTGTTGAGAAGAATTAATGCTGTCTGCAATCAGAAACATGAAAAACGTCACTGAAAAATTAACAGAATTCAACAACAGAATGAATAACGCCAGAACAAAAAATGAAAAGAGAAGGAATTATGTGCCCAATATACAAATTGATTTAAGCCAAAACCTGATTATTACAAAGTGAATTACTTAACTATATACCGTGCAGTCGTCAAATCTAAGTGTAGTGTCGGGTATTATATGGTTTCAGCAGGAACATTTTTGATCATGTTTCTTCTCTATCCGGCGTGACTTGTGGCTTAATACGAACAACGAATTTCAATGATCGGATGTATATGCAAGTGAATGAAGTAGAGAAATTATTTCTTCATTTTTAGAAGTTACATCTGTTCTCTCATTGAGAGTCTCTAACAATTGCTGTAAGGTTTTTATTTCTTTTTATCTAAATTGTAAATTTCAATTACGTATAATTTTTTGGCGGACAGTATTTAGTTCATCAGCTTTTGACTTAATTATCCAAACTCATGCCTTTGGCCGGTCTAATTATTTCCCATAGCTCATTTTATGTTTAATTAGGATATTTATTCTGGTAATAAATAGTCGTTACATTTTCACAGTATGCTAAAATTTATCCATTGATGTGCAAGCCTAGACTATACTATGAAGATGCGATCAAAGTGACTGAAACACATGCCCCATTTGTACCTTATATCTAACACAGACAAATCTTTTGTCTTACATTCGATAACATTGATCATTGTTTTTCTTGCTAGTGGAAATGTATGGCATTCTGTATATTACCTTTATTTTACTTATTTATCATCACGTCAGTGGAGTGTATGGAGCAAACATGATTACAGAATGAAAAGTGTAGTAGCCAAATATGGGATAAGAGGACAATGATTATTGATTTGTATCGCCAACACACTAATCAAGTTTTTAAAGGTATTGAGGAACTGCATTATAGGCATTCTACAGCTGCTAATGTTTCACCATATCCAAGAAAGCAAATCATGAAACCAAATGCGTCAGAATTAGATCTCAGTAAAAAAAATAGATAAATAACTATAAAAGGTGTAACTTAGGAAAATCATTCGCTTCACGTTTTACTAATACACACACATACACACACACACACGCACGCACGCACACGCACGCACACACACACACACGCACACACACACACACACACACACACACACACACACACACATATATATATATATATATATATATATATATATATATATATATATATATATATATATATATATATATATACATACATACATACATATATTCTTTTGTTAAATGCATTGAGTAAGTGGAAAAGCTTGGCAAAAGAAAAAACATTCATGTGACGTGATCGCAGATGCTACGAGATGAAATAAAACAATAAAAATAATGACAGAAATAAATGTTTCCCAGTCATCTTCTTTACCTGAATTAGATGTTGACCTACAAAGTTAATATCATATTTGTCTTCAGTATAAATCGTTGTGTTATATGTTACCATGGATATGACTATTGTGAGAGTTAGCCTACCGACAGATCAAACAACTGATGGATTTCAAAGCCTAGCCTTTACTATTTTATCAATTTTGTTTCACTGATAACCTTGAAAAAAATTGCATTAGTATATATCATCCTTGGAAGCCCGTACTTTTAAAACAATTAAAGTTTATAAATTAGCCTCGGGATAGACAGAAAATACGAAAAACTATTATAGTGCTGAAGACTTAAAATCTCAGGGAATGTAAAGAAGGCGATGCGAGTGAGAAACACTCATTGAATATATCTATTAGAATCGTATTAATTGAAATAGCACAACCTTAGATTCAGAATGTATCGCTGACACACAACGTACCAATATTTCATAACATAGACATGATATAAAAACCACAACTAGAATATTTGCTTAGTACATAGTCTAAATCTCATAACACCTGAAATGATAGCTAGTCTAATGCATATTTTTAGAATACTGTTATCAGACCTGACCTTGGTTGCATATCAATTCCTCATGCTTTATGTTGAACATTCAATAAACTAAATATCGTTGTTTATGTTTCCTGGTCTCTCATTAATAGCTAAGGTATTAATGGGATATAGTTCTTATTCTTCCGCCTCTTCTTGTTATGACCTGAGGATGATATTTTTGTTAAGACATTTCTCCTAATTGTTCATCACACGTTTGTTTTGAGGTGTAACTATGTTGTTCTCTAACCTCTTGTTAATTTTCACTTGTTTGGGCGTAACCTTCAACAGAGGCAAATTAACGAATGAATATTTTAATGAGTACAATCAGTCTCGTATTCTCACATATAGTCATGCATTCATTATTGCGTCACATATTTTGATGTAATCACAACCATGGATCTACAGAAAAATCGGCAATCACGTAGATATGCACATATATGCGTGATTATGCGTGATGTAAAAATATATATATACAAACATACATATATGTGTGTATCAATGTGTATGCATGTGTATGTATATGTCTGCGCATATGTGTGCGTGTGTCTCTGTGTGTGTATGTGTATCTGTGTGTGTGTGTATTTGTATGTGCATGTGTGTGCATGCGTAAGTGTGTGAATAGCTTTTGCGTAAAATTTTGTCATTTTTGATGTTTTGTCAACATGCAGTGAATTTATTATTTTTTAGTGTTGTTTTTGAGTATTTACACATCGTGATGTTACTGTAAGATACCTTTTTTTTAACTCCATAAAAGAGTCATGCATTAAACAAAACTATTTCGAAAATTATATACTGAAGTATAATGACACATATAATTAGACTACTACAATGGAAGCATAAACATTATAATTACATCTTTAGAAAATTATGAGGTAAAGAATATCAAACCGAGCTAAGAGAGAAAAAAGCCTTAAAAGTAAAATATGATTGCTAAATATATACGTATCCCAGAGAGTAGAGGGGTAGATGTATAGAAAACAGTTAGTTAACTGCATTAAATGTAAATGCAATCTTCTTATGAATCCCTAGAAGTCATGTTTGACTTCTACTCGCTGTGTGTCAATACAATGAATACTAGACATCTATTAGGTCATTATTTTTTTTTATTTCACACTATGATTGTCTCCTACAACATGTATTGAATTGTAAATCAGATAAATCATTATTTATTTATGGTTATATCAAGTTGGCTAACTGTTATGGCATACATAGAATTGCATTATATTGTATCATAATATGCGATCCTTTTCAGGAGAGGAAAGTTTGATTTCAATGACGCGCTGCTTACAGCAAGCAGGTCGAGCAACAGTGTAGATGATTGATTTTGTTTTTTAGTGGCGTGTTTAGCGCATAAATTTTCTATGTTGTAGAAAAACATGGATGTGCCTATAGTTTGTTCAATTTATGTCTATGTTTCATTGAAATTGATATTGCAATATCTGTGTTAAAATGAAGAGAAATTTTCATCCAATCGAAACACCAAATCTGACGGTAAGTATGAAAATAATTTGTGAAAGGTAAAAATATTTTTAGGAAAATATTTATAACCCGGTTGACATACTTAGATACAGTTACAAAAATGCAATGTTAATTCCACTAATCATTATGTATGATTATGCGGTGTTTTTATACGAATATTTGCATTGTAAGTTTCCGTGTATCCATGTAAGAATTTATCAATAAGCACACCCACACACCTATATGTATATATATATATATATATATATATATATAAGCATGCAAGTAAGTTTCAACTTGATATTTATATATATATATATATACAAGAGTTACGGAATGGAGTATGGGAAATCCGGGCTACATATGTTTCATAGCGAATAGAACCTCAAAAGTGGTAAAATCCGAGTAAAGTGTATAACGACCGCTAAACTTCAAGCCAAGGATATCCTGAATATATCAAAGGTTACATTGTTGCAAGCAGGTACATGTTGATGCAAAGATTTAAACACAATGCGTGGAGGGCACAGTATGTGAGGGCTATATAAATGAGAGGAGAAATAACTAATAGAAGGGGAGAAAGGAGAGAAAGAAAAGTATACAAATAAATAAAATATAGGGATTGAGAGAAGGGAGGAATTGGACGGGTCGGTGGTAGATAATATAGTAGTTTCACAGTGTCTGTCTTTCTGGTCTCTGTTCCTTATTTAGAAACCAGTTCCTAATTCATTGGATAGATTCAAATAATTCAATGAGGAAGGTAAAGAAAACATATAAAGGTGTGTATACATAAACGTATGTGAAGAATTTATGCAAATATGTTATGAACCCTAGATGTAAATATTGGTCCATAGTATGAGGCATGCTATTATCATTTTTTATGGCAACCCAAATTGTACATAAGGATGAAAGACAAAGTTGACTTCAGTGATATTTGAACTCAGAAATGAAAGCGTCATATTCAATTGCCGTAAGGCATTTTTACCGACTCCAACATTAATACCAAAACAGTGAGCATTCACAAATCGACTGCTAAACCAATATCAAATTTTCTTATTAAAACCGAAGTATTTAAGAACCCCTGTTAAAAATGTTTTTAGTGTGCAGTTAACTTGAGTAAAGTCTAATAGTGCAAATCTACATTCAAAAGTATACCATATTTTAGCAGCTTGTGTGCTTATTCTTTTACTTAGATTCATCCTTTTTTAAGAACGTACACTGATCATACGATCACCTTTCCTCTTGTAGAAGTAGACCACACATGCATTCTTGAAATCTTGTAGTACTGATTTATTTCTTGATGAAAATTATGTTGCTATACATATCAAGTGAAAGAACCACGACATTTCACTTATTAGGAAAGATATTGGGGCGGTGAGCTGGCGGAAACGTTAGCACGCGGGGCGAAATGCATAGCGGTATTTCGTCTGCCGCTACATTCTGAGTTCAAATTCCGCCGAGGTCGACTTTGCCTTTCATCCTTTCGGGGTCGATTAAAGAAGTACCAGTTACGCACTGGGGTCGATATAACCGACTTAATCCGTTTGTCTGTCCTTGTTTGTCCCCTCTGTGTGTAGCCCCTTGTGGGCAGTAAAGAAATAAGGAAAGATATGTGGTCTCAGGGAGAAAGATCTTTGGTGATGATCTTACCAAAGTGCTGATCAAGTAACAAGAAAGGAAACCGTCGACTTTGTATATTATATTTCCTGTTATTGATAGACTTCCCGAAACCATCGATCCATTGACATGATTAACTCTCCGTTATATAGTGACGTTCGACTCCTACTTAAGTTCGTACATCATTCAAAATACTCCTTGTGGTAATATATGTATTTACTGGGTAGAAAAAAAGTATTTTTGTAAAATATTACTGCCGTACACGAACGTCGTTCATTTTTAATCTTATTGTTTGTGTTTGGTCATTATTTTTAAGCACTAGCTTTATGGTTAGAGATTCCAAACATACTGTTTCGGAATTTACATTGCGAAATATATCACATATGCTTGCATTGTTAACTTACTCAATATCTGTTCACCACAACAATATTTATCCTATATTCACATACAACCTGTCAATTGATATAATATTATTCATTGTATATTTCTAACTAGATTAACGAAATAAGCTTCAAAATTATGCAATTCATAAATATTTTATTATTTATCAATTTCTTTATTTTGTTGATACATTCATTTCTATTTATAGGTCATCGATTTGTACCAGTGATAGTGTGTCTTTATATCTGAGTTTGTACGACTTATAGTTAATATCTGTCAGAAACATATTTTAGTCAACTTCATGTATTTATTCATTCAATTTTACCTGTTTTCATTTCAATCATTTTCTTTTCAGTTCATTTCATTTCCTTCTTCCTTTCTCCATGTCTTATTCTCATATTTTCCTGTATGCATATATATGTGTCTGTGTTTGTATATGTGTGTATTATTATCGAGAAGGTAATTTATATAAAGATTCATATCGGGTGGGTATGTCTTTTCCTTTAGGACCTAAGGTGTTCTATTTAACGGCGTTTTACGGTGTTCTACTTATCACAGTAGACAACAGATAATACGTAAACACAAGGACATGACATATAACAGATACTTAGATGTTATGGTAATGCCTGTATAAAGGATGTTGAGAATCTAAAGAAAGTAATGGTAGACAATGTCATAAAGTTTCATTCAGAATTAGAAGCACGAAGCCCGTCAAACAAGTGCGTATACTTATATGGAGAGAATAAATGCCGGAACAACTAAAACAAAACCTGCACTACGACCCGATATCACCAATTTCTCTTAACCAATCATTGATATTCACTTCTAAAATAGTACGTTTATATTGGCAAAAAGGAAAATCACTTATAATTTCAGCAACAAAAAGTTTAATTCAGATTAGGGAACACGTACATTCCCGCAGCTCCAGAGAAACATCTTTCGAAATATTAATGGGCGCATTGATCTCTGCACAAGTTACGGGCATATTCTGAAATATTTTGCGGGACTCGGTGGGGTTTATACAGGAATAACGATTATTAAAAGTATGTGTGTGTGTATGTGTGTGTGTGTGTGTGCGTTTGCGTGTATAAGCGAACGATATGTAACGTCCGTAATTTTTGTTATAAATTCCAGTAAAATTTCCCGTCAAAAGTTTAGTTATGTTTTGTCGTTGGGGTTCAAAATATGCATAACAATTTGTAACGATAGATACATCTCGATTATTGCATATATGTACACGTTCTAGGTGATTGTAGGATCGCATAGCGCTGTAGTAAACTTAGAATAGTACTGGGGCATTATTCACCTGGGAGTGTAAAGGAAAGAAAATATTTAATTGATTTCAAAATTTTTGTCTACATTGATATTAGTTGAAAACTTCCATTGCAAATGATTAATCTCCAGAACAGTTCTTCTCATAAAAATCATTGTTCAGTAGTGGTTCTCAAACTTCTCTTCACAATTTGGGACAATTAAAATATTTTACTATACATATTCCTTGAAATGAAAGTATATCATAAAACAGGGATAACCTGCCAGTATAAATAATAATTGACTATTTATTGCACCATCTAAAATCCCAAAACTGAACCACGAATGTCATGAGCGTATACATACATAACCGACCCCTCCCCTCCTTCAAACATGCCCATAGCCTACGAGACCTCTTGGTCCACAGCTTCTTCCCCAACCCAACCTCCAAACCTGGCTCGTTCCCTTGCCCCCCCCCTCACGCTGCCGCGCTTGCCCTTATCTCTCCAACACGACCGTCCTCAGCGAATGTATACAAAAACAAGGACGGTAAAAAACCAACAATATTACACAAATACATTAGGAATAATAACAGGACATAACAACAGATGTCTTTCGACGACGGACGACTAAAATTAAGCTGGCGTGTATAGAAAGTATGCATTCGCTGCTTTGTTCCAAGGAATCTAATGCTCTTAGCTTAGTTTTTCCTTGGGGCTGGCCAGATTGGAGCAATATCGAGAATAACCAGCA
>NC_068987.1:67863408-67870029 GCF_001194135.2 Octopus bimaculoides | reverse complement strand
ATATATAAATGTATGTATATACACAATTTTACTTTTTAGTTTTCATAAAACGTGTATACTTGGAATATAATTTGATTATTTCACGGTGATCTTTGCATTATTTGGCGTGTCAATTTTGAGTGGTGGCACATGATTTTAGCATCATTGCCACTCAGTCATATAAGAGCGGGGTGAAATTATGCAATTTAATGACTAAACAAAGCCTTCGGAGATTTTAGAATGATTTATCATATTAGAAAAAAACTACTATCTCTTCATCTAGTAGCTTAGAATTTGTCTTTGACTAAGTCAGTTTTTTCTTTCTTTCTCTCCCTCTCTCCCTCTTTCTCTCTCTCTCTTTCTTTGTTTCCTAAATAAGAAGCGTGACAATCATTTTCATGAAATCATTTAATGTATTTGATGGCCTTTTTGATTACTTACATATTTATATATATGTCTTTATTTTTAAGTGAATATATATTCATGTTACTTTAATCCCGTTGCTAATATTTGATATACAGTATCATTTGATACAAGAATATAAGCCTGTATGCTGATAAAAATATAATCACATTAGGATATAATTTCACTAGCTTATGATATCTAATATGACTGTCGATAAACTCTTGTATTTTGTTTCTGATTTCTTTATAAATATGTTCATATTTGTATTACGTTTATCCCCTATATTACTTACTGATTATATTTAAAATAAATATATTTCTTTTGCGATATATTGATGCTAAGTTTAGTATAAAAGTTCGTCATCATATATTTATGTATATATTATATTCGTATAGATTAGAATATTCTATAAAATTGTAATTAGGTGTATGAGTATAAATTTTATATCAATCTCTACTGGAGTAATTTTCATATCATACAAATATAGAGTTAAAATCATTCTATAACTATATATGCATTTATCTTGGTGTTGATAAAGAAGTTCTTCAGACATGAGATATCTTTTATATGTAAATTTAAATGTATCTACCTCTGTGTTTATAATCCTAATCCAATAAATGAATGGATTAACATCTTAATCTTAATGTCTTAAGCTTTCAAAAATGAAGGCCGATGTATCAAATCCAGCTAATGAGAGTGTACGTAAGCGATTGGGAACACCCAATAACTAGTCATCTAAATGATCGAAGCGTGTATGTGTTTCTAACAAGGACACACAACAACATATTTAAAGAAAGTACAGTGTATTAGACTTATTCGATGCTACTTAATTTCATCAACTCCAGAAGCTCGAAAATCATAAATGTATGTAAAAAAATATTGCCAGACATTTTATCCTACGCTTGTTTCCATGTATGCGACAGAACTGCATTCATAGAAATAATAAACAGAATGATAATAATCAGTGAAATTTTGATTAACAAAATTTTATTTATTTATTCATGTTTCATAGTAAAAACATTTTTGACATATTTTCTTTTCTAGCAGAGCTACCATTATAGCCATGACAACGTTTTTAGGCTTCTCCTACAACTTATCACCTAGGGGCGGAAACTTCTGTCAAATCGGACAATTTCAGTTGATAGAGAGAGGACTTTCCTGCTCACTCTCTCTGTCAAATGAAGTATACTGTCTATCCTTGGGCTCAGTTATTTGTACAGCTATTTCCGTACGTACACTAAACGACAACAAAAATCATAAGCATCTCCATAATGTAACATACGAAATATACGAAATCATTAATCTCGCTCCGAACCGTTGTCATTAAATATACAACTTCCTCAAACATCCGGGCAGAAAACATATTCGTCATCATTAATTACTAAATCCCACTCATGTCATTTTCACAAATATACTACGAATGAGCCTCTTCGTTGTTACTCGTCGTTGTTATGTATTGTAAGTTTCTACTGCGCTTTGATGACACTAAAGCGAACGTCTTCCCGATTAAGCGCGAATTCTCCGATCGAATGAAGCCTTAATGCCACTTAGGTCTGTATTTCTCATAGTGTTTTTTTGACAGAGATATTAAGGTGCTTTTCAATTGCCTTCCCCAGGGAACATTCGACGAGTCTTGCGAAGTGTGCCGTCACCCTTCTCACAAGCGTAGTAAGCTACTCAAGTGCAGAACCACTTTAATTACCGAACACTCGGCCATGAAATAATTAGTACTGAGTTTACATGGTAGCTGTAGCAGGTCTTAACCTGTAACGACTTCCCCAGACGTGACTAGCATTGTCACAGTGTCTACTTAATCTAGTAATGATACTTCTTTCCACCTACAGCTAATAATATTTAAAAAATATATATACATTTATTCTGAAACAAAAACATATATATCTATCTAGGTCGTCCCACAGGACGCCTCAAGACTGTTTCCACACGTTCTTCTCATTCATCTCAATCTTCCATGATTCTTCTCATCTCATGTACCCCTTCTATACCAGTATCCTCCAGCAAGTTGTGGATATAGATCGTCTTCCTCCTTCCTCTCGTGGTTCTTCCTTCCGTTGGTTGCTAGAGCACTAGCTTGTTAGCAATTTTATTGGTATGTCTGATGTAGTGTCCAGTTAGCGCCATTCTTCTATGATGTATCGTCAATGTTACTTTTGGTAGTCCCTGATATAAGTCAGCGTTTGTTGTATGATTCTTCCAGGAGACATTGAGTACCGTTCTAAGCATCCTCGTATAACAACCGTCCAACTAATTCTTCAATGCTTTAGTGCGCGTCTATGTTTCAGGCCCTTATAGAACTACAGAATCCACCGTTGCCAGAAGCAACCTTACTTTCAATTTCGTTGCTAACTTTGAACTCCATACTTTTCTCAGTTTATGGCATGTGCTCCAGGCAAGAGCTTTCCTTGCTACGATGTCTTTTTCAGTACTTTGTGTCCACGCACCAAGGTATTTGAAAATTTCAACTACCTTCAGCGACTTACCGTCCCTCACTTTCACAGACACAGGCATTTCGTCATTGAATACTTGCAGCTCTGTTTTCCTTGCATTACAGTACAATCCTATCTTCCCCGATCCCTGATCTAATCTGTTCAGCAACGACTGTGCCTCATCTGTCTGTTAGTTATGCCAAGTCATCAGCAAAGTCTTGATCAGTTACTGTTACTGCTTGATGCCGTCTACTTCCTACGTAGTTTGAATCCCAGTTCTTCTTCCTTACCCTCGTACGTTCTACGCAGAACAATGACGAAGAGATAACGTGCTAACGTGTCGCCTCGTAATACTCCGGCTTTAACCTCAAAGTATTTCGTCTCTACATCAGGAGTGATCACTTTCGCTCTGGTGTTCTCGTACAGCTTACTTATGTTCTCAGAATTGTTGCTGGAATATTTTTTGCTTTAACCATCTTCATCATCATTCCTCTATGTACTGAATCAAAAGCTTTTTTAAAGTTTACATAAATAACGATAGCTTTCCTGTTATGGCTCTTAACTCCCTCAATCAATCTTCTAAGTTCACAATGTGAGATGTTTTTGACCGTCCTGATCTGAATCTATTTTGATTTGGTGGCAATTGTTTGTCTATCTTACGTTGTATTCGGTTAATTATCATCTTGTTGACCATTTTTGCAACAATGGATGAGAGACGGACCCCTTTGTAATTCTCAGTACTAATTAGGTCTCCAGTTTTGGGCAGCGGTAGCAAGTCTCAGACCATTGTTCTGACATCACATTGTCATTTAATCGTTTGTTTTGCAAATTCACGGATGATGTCGTCTAAATCATATCCTTTTAGTATTTCTGGTGGGACGTTGTCAGGATCAGTTTGTTTTCCTTCTTTCAGGTTATTTGTAGCTCTTTCTATTCTTGTTTTGTGAAGTCTCCATCCTCGATTTGCAAACCGTCAAGTATCTTTGCTAATTCTTCCTTTTCTGTTTCATTATCAACTTCTGGATCCTTTCTAAGTAAGTTGTAGAAATGAGTGTACCACTTCTTGATTCTCTCGTCCATTTATTTCCCTTTGATGATTCCCTGCTTTGCAGCTTTGTGACCATTGATGGAGTTAATCAGCCTCCAGATTTCTCCGTGCTTACTCTTTGCGTCTGTATTTTCGACCTGGGAGATTATTTCATCCAGTTTCTCTTCTTGAATCTCTTAGTACACCTGGTTTAGACCATCTTTCTTTCTTTCCAAAGTTTGTTTAGTATTGTTGTTGGCAGCTTTTTGATAGTTTGCTGAATGCCTCTTGTACTTCACTGCGTGCTTTTTCTACCCTCTCTGTTTTATTCTCTTCTTTATCGGTATCAGTTTTGCTGCTGCTTCTTCATTTGATTGCACAAACTTACCATATTGTTCTGTAACAGTATCCCCGTTGTTAGATAGCTCGGCAAATCTGTTACGCACTGTAACCGTATAAAGCTGTTGAAGTTCGCAATGTAGACCAATCGTAGGTTTTTTTTTTCTTGCAGGAGTTTTATGCTTCTACATTCTGTACAGAATTCTTCCATTTCTTATTAAACAGTATGTAATCAATTTGGGACTTCCTACATTCATGTCGGAGATAAATGTCCATTGTTTTCCTTTCTTTTTCTTGAACAGAGTGCTTGTGATGCGAAGATTACATTCTGCCGCATGATCCAGGAGAAGCTGGCCATTCTTGTTGGTCTCCCTACGGAATGTGTAGCAGACTGCATCCTCGCCCAAATGATCATAAAATTCACTGCATTCTTTGTTAACGTGGTGAATTTGTATTTTATTGATAACATTTGTCATCGTTTCGGAGTGCTTCTCTGGTTCCTTGGTTCCTACTGTGGGTGCATAGTTAATAACTACTGTGGTGGATGGTTTCCATTGAACGTGGCTGTGACTATTCTGTTATTTACTGGTATTACTTCGGCCAATGCTTTCTCTACCAAACGGTTGATTACTAATCCTACCATTCCTGTTGCAGCGCTATCAGTACTTCTCCATGCACTTCAAGTGGTTCAATGAGAGTAGGGTCTTTTTCATGCACTAACTTGTGTTCAACTACTCAAAGGATGTTTGGTTTGCATTTGGAAAATTGATAGCTATCTCCAGATGTTTCTCTTTTTCCCTAAATGTTCTTACATTGAGTGTTCCAATTTGCAGGCACGTTTTTACTATTCATAAGTTTGATTCCTTTGTTCTCGCCTTCAACTACTTCTATTCCACTTGGATTTAAAGAAGTACCTTCATCAGTCTTTATGCGACTAGCCGGAATGTCTGAGTAAGGGTCTCTAACCCCGGTGCAGTTAACGCATGGATTCATAGAGGTTTCGGTTGCATATACTATATGAGTCACAAGGCGCTGTTCCATGTTGTTCCGCAGTTTTCATCCAACTAGGAATATTAGGGTCTCAGCCATTGTTTGGTATTCAAGATCCTCTGCATGACATCCTGTTAGTTCAAAGCCACGAATGTGATCTTTTAGGTCCTGCCGATAACTAAATCCACGCCCTGCTGCCGACGCTTCGATTCATTGTCATTGAAGTTTATTCCTCTAATGGTTAAGGTTTTGTCTGTCTCCTACCCTTCGCCTTGTCCGGTACCTGGTAAGACCTGCCTGAAGATTTCTCTCCCTCAAGCATAGCTCTCTGGAGCATACATGCACTTCACCACGCCAAGGTACTTGTTGATTTGGCCGTTGACTACACAATGGTTCTGCCTTTTGACGGGTCTTATTTTTCGTCCGGCAGGATATCCAACGATCACCCTTCTCACCAATCAAGCTTGATGAGGTTGCCAGTTTAGTCGCCGCCGATCCGACCATGTGACAGGTTGTACTGGGTTACATGTTACCAGTAGCGCTAAAGAGCAACCTGACGTTGAAACATATAATATCTGATATATGCATACCTTTCATATTAGATCTTCCAATTCACGGTCAAATATGAGTTAAAGAACAACAACAGCTGATTCATAGTCTCAGAATATTGTGACAGGGTGCTCATTACCAAATGTGAAGGAAATGGAACAACTATCACACCTCTACAGAACGGAATCCATCTTGCCGAAATCCATTTTCAGAACTTACTGATCCTACAACCGTATATAACCGTATATAACACCACTGTTTTCAGTTAGAACATGCAGTTTTCTCAAACTACCTTGCTCTACACGTACAGTATAAACATTACACATTGAGGTATTCAATATGACATTCAATCGAGTGATGACGTAATAATATATGTAGATTGCGCAGGAGAACTGTCTTTCTCTGTCAATAACTTAGCTAATTTAACGGAATACATTAAATAACACCTTACACATTCTTATTCTTGTCCGATGCATATCACATAAATTACATTCTTTATTGCTTTGAGATTTATCCCCTATTCAATCTCATCCACACAGGTTGAAAAGCAACGTCACAACCGATGAAATTTCAGCATTATCTTCAGATACAACTAGGAGTTTTCATTTCACATCATTATAGTCCTGTACACTGTCCAACACAGAAAAATGACCGCAATTTTCCTTTCTACAATTCACACTATATTCAACATAATCCCAAGCAACTTCCGTTTTCACATTACAAATTTTAACTGATAGACAATCGTGTATTTTGCTTCTTAGCAACAAGATGGTATGTCACAGAATTACGTTTAATGCTTTTGTAGTTTAGAAACTTTCAAAAGTGTATTGAGGCACATTGAATCTTAGCTATAAGTATGAGCAATATATGGTGTCATATGCTCTTATA
>NC_068987.1:67860148-67863321 GCF_001194135.2 Octopus bimaculoides | reverse complement strand
ATATATATATATATATATATACAGTCAATAGGTGAGTTCTAGAGATACTCCATATAGAAAACATATAGGAGTACTCAAATAATTTGAATTTTAACTCATGAATTTAAAGTCATGAGCGAGGGCGAATTTCACCTGGTAAAGAGTGGCTGTAAGAGAATTCCAGGTAAGCTGATCAGCAGATAGTAATGGCGATAAACACGATTAAGTTTGACATGCATAAATATACATATTTATGCACATACAGAGATATATACTGATATATAATTATAAAAACCTTATATATTCTGAAGATAAACACGTATGTTGATCCATATAGATATTTATATATATTGATCAGTGAATTTACTTTTACATGGAGTATAAAAATGCAGAAAGTAAGGGGAGAGGTAATAGTTTTTAGCTCAACAGCTGTTTCTGAGAGCTCGGAATAATTTAATAGTTGTAAAGATTATAATTAGCATAATGGAATGTGCTAACAGTCATGGTAATGCAATTAGTAGATAGATGCATAATACCGTAATATTATCTTTCTTCGCCAGAAGGGGAAATTGGCAGACTGCAAATTTTAACGGTTGGATGAGAGAAGAGGAAGAGAGAAGTGAAAAGTAGAGAGAGGGAATATGTAAGCGGGTTAATGGTGGTGAAGAAAGAGAGAGAACGTAACAAGAGGTAAGAAATACAAAGCGGAGAGATGGCAGTTGGAGAGTAATCGCAGGATTGAATATTTCATTTAAAATTTCCTATTCCGCAGTAACAACTTTAGGACCGATAATTCCTTCCTCTAATAGACATAAACTAAACATGCTAAATACTATTATTCAATGAACTATATTCGTAGTTAACGTTGTTAAATGTACAATGTACACTCATATATATATATATATATATATACAGTTATATATGTATGTATATATATATGCAGGTATATATATATGTATATATATATATATATATATATATATATATATATATATATATATATAAGTGTGTGTATCTTCAGATAGGCGGCGAGTTGGCAGAAGCGTTAGCACGTCGGCGAAATGCTTAGCGGTATTTCATCTGTTGCTACGTTCTGAGTTCAAATTCCGCCGAGGTTGACTTTGCCTTTGCCTTTCATCCTTTCGGGGTCGATTAAATAAGTACCAGTTACACACTGGAGTCGATATAATCGACTTAATTCGTTTGTCTGTCCTTGTTTGACCCCTCTGTGTGTAGCCCCTTGTGGGTAGTAAAGAAATAACATATATATTATTCAAATGGATCTCAAATTTTATTGTAATGATAAGAACGCTTTCAAATCTCGCACAAATGCAACAACTTTAGGGAGAAGGGCGATTGTTGATTACATTGTTACAAGTACTTGACCGCTACATTATTTTTCCAACCTCACAAGGACGAAATAATGTAAGACGTACGTGGTTGACCTGACTAGGATTTGAACTAAGAACTCAAGCAGCGCAATGCATCTTGTCCAACAAGCTAACGATTTTGCCAACTCGTCACAGTAATTATTCTTCCTTCTATAGACACAAGAATTAACCCCTCCAATATTTAATGTAGGGGTTAAACTCTTTGCATCGATCTCAATATTTGACTGGTACTGGCTTTTTTTTTTTTTCAAGCCCGAATTTTTAAAGATCTCCAAGCAATGTCGAACTCAACAGAATTTGAACTGAGAATATCACGCATTTCGTCTGGCATGCTAACGATTATACCAGCTCGTCAACTTCACAACTTCAATAATAATAAAAAAACAATAATGTCTTCCCTATGCAGACAGAATCAACTGATGGCGCTGTCGATAAGAAAGATGAACGCGAATTCAAATAGAAAAGTAAGAAGATATAAGTCTGAAATATTTTTTATTAATAATGAAAATATAAAGAAATAAATAGCAGGAAAACATGGTGACTCATCGATACATTTTTGTTTATCAAATATATTTATCATTGTTTTTTGTTCTTTCTTCAATTTAATTTATTTTATGGCATTATTGTTTCACATTTCTTATTACACCTACTTTTATAGTCTTCTCATGTTTGTCAATGAGAACAACATTCCGAACCTTATTCATTTCAACGATAAGCGAGAAAAAAGAAAATTATAATAAGAATACATCACTCCACTCCTTTATATGAATAATTCTAATCGGATAGATTCTGTTTTGCTGAACATATGATTAAATGTATTCCATGTTGTTGTTACTGTTGTCGTTGTTTCTTATTTTCCTTATTACTGTTGCTCCTAAAATCATTCTAGCCGCGATCTTCCCAGTTTTAAATATTGGATAATGTCTAATACGATATTAACCAATGTAGCATATTATTTATAATAATGTGATTCTGCCTCAAGGTAATGTTGCTCTATATTAGAGCAAGCGATCGCGTAGGGATCACTTCTGTGTTGTACGTACTAAAAGGGCGATTCCAATACTTGGATAATCTTTAATATTTGTATCGTACATTGAACAACCATAAGTATTAATTTTTATCATCAGGTTGTTCAATAATATTTAGCATGCAAATAACAAGATATTGTTTTGCACTATTGATAATACGAACAGAGGAAAATGGACGCTACTGATTTGAACTCGCAAACTACCTACGGTGTATCCAACACGCTAACCGGTACGCGAAGCGCAATTACTTGACACTAAATGGTTGTGATGCATTCTCGATTTGATTCCAAATCACTTCAGTATGAAGCCCAAAATTTGTTTGCGTACCCTAAACTTTAGTGTGTACCAATATCTACAGTTATTTGCAGTGTGTATTTAAGGAAAATTTCGTGGCAGTATAATAATTTAACGTTAAAATTTCTCTAATGAATGTGTTGCCTGTTGATACAATTTTGGTTTCTTTTAAATTGGTTTCATGTCTCTTATACTTCAGATGTGCCGTCTATGTAGGGGTGGAAAGCACTACAGAATCGCTCAACCTGCTAAAAGTAGTATCAATCTACCTCTATTTACAACAAGTGCAGGCTTGTTTGGGTTGTAAAAAGAAATGGTTTATAACAAAATATTTAGAGTTCGAACACACTACGCAATAATTTGGACAAATATCTTTTATTATAAGATCGGTTTAACCTGCAATGAAATGCTTTGAAATGTAGTCTGTTAGTTATGATACTTCAAAATTATATATATACATATATATATATATATATATATA
>NC_068987.1:67858695-67859979 GCF_001194135.2 Octopus bimaculoides | reverse complement strand
ACACACACACACACACACACACACACACACACACACACACACACACACACACACACATATATATATATAGGGAGAATTCACAAGAAAGAACAAAAGTCGAAGACATGTGGTGTAGACAACAAACAGATGTATTAGTATAACGCTCAGGAAGTGAAAAAGTCTTTAACGTTTCGAGCTTAGGTTCTTCCACAGAAAGGAGCACAGAAAGAAACAAGGAGAGAAGAAAAAAGAATGTGTAGTGGCTAGCGATCTATGCATATTTGTATGTGCGTATGTATATATGATTTATTACAGAATATTTAAGATCACTTCTTAAACAGGCGAAATCATTTTCGGTGCCACTGCGTTTCATGTTATATATTAGCATTTTCATCAAAAGAAATTTTGTGAATAAATTTGCTTAGACGTAAATTGTATAGAAGTACATACTTTATTAGCTTCATCACTGTATCATGACTACTCGATCGCTAGACAGTTGCGTGGCGCATGCGTCAGTAAAGCTATTAATTAAACGAGAAATATGCACAAAACATCTTATATAAAAAAAAAAAATCTTAAATAAAACTAGGACACTCGAAGTTGCCAGTAAAATTTCCCAAATATAAGTATGATATTATTTCACTTTTTAAAGAGTCAATTTTGCAGGAATTCTTCTCCACAAAAGTACATATTCGAATTGTTTATAATAAGATATTAGGCAATAAGTGGATATTGTTTAAGTCCAAGCCATTTACTAAACAAAAAAGTCTTTTTTTGCTTGGTTCTATATTCAAGTGAGTTTTTGTTCTTTTCTAAGTTATTTAAGGGAGATTTGCCTGCAATTTTTATTAGCTCCATCGACTATATTTCAATCCTACCATCGCAAAAAACAAATCAATAGATGAAAATGAAATTATATTCTTTGTTTTTTCGGAGATTTTTTTACCATATTTTTTTCATTTACCAGACACTTTATATCTAGAGTCACCTTCTACGATGTACACATGTCTCTCTTTAAAAGACGTAGCATGTGATCTTTTTAATACCATTTTCGTAACAATACAAAATTGCATAGATGTGTGATTGTAAACATTTAAATCATATATATGCCTGAGAATGCACACAAACACACACAGATGTGCGTATATATGTATGAGCGTGCATATGTGTGTGTATTCCTATTTATATAGATTTATATGTGTTTATACGTATATCTATATCATCTATCTATCTGTATATATATATATTAATAATTTAGGGTGCTACAAATGGCACCAGCACGCTAAAAATATTTTTATTATATAT
>NC_068987.1:67855972-67858482 GCF_001194135.2 Octopus bimaculoides | reverse complement strand
ATATATATATATATATATATATATATATATATATATATATACATACACATACATACATACATACATACACACACACATAGATACACACATATATATGTACCGTGGCATAATATTGCTAATGTTGCTTAAGTGCTTATTCGAGGGAAAGTCAGCTTGTATTTCTTGTCTATCAAAGAACACCGTAACGGCGCTGTAACTGTGTTTTGTGACAAACTCAAGACATAATGCGTGCGCGCACACACACACATGCACACACACACATACGTTCGTATATACTCAACTATCTATCTCGCTTGCTGTCTGTCAAGCTAACCACCTCTTTATCACTCTATCTATCTATATATCTATCTATCTATCCTTCTACCTACCCATCTATATGTGTATGTGCCTTTCTGTATGTATACGTATGTATGCGTGTAAGTATGTGTAGCTGTTTGCTACATATAATTATGTTATAAAAGCGAAACAACTATTTGATCATTCTACATCATAAGTATCCATCATACTTCATGAAAATATTTCGGACAAACTAGTTCGAAAATATATGTGATTTGCATAAATGGATATTTTAAATTTTGACTTTTGTAATTTTATTTCTACTGCTATTTTCGTTTTTATATTGCAAATCAATAAAAACCTCCGATACCTCAATAAATCGAAGGAGACATTGGAAATGAAAGGCAAAAAAATAATTAAAATATATAATAGAAATTTGAACTTCAATGGAAAATTAATTTAAAAACAAAAATTCTTATTCTCCTCGTGTCAGAATAGTATTATTGTATTATATTATAGACTTTTTGTTGTTATTTTTTTCTACATTTTCATTTGCATCTTTCCTGATTTTAGTTTATGAAAACAAATTTTGTCAATCTGAAATATAAAAGGAAAAGCTGAAACAAACCAACAATAATATTCAACATATGAAAAATGCCAAAACGAACCGGCGTCTAAGTGTTACTTTGCATCATAATATAAAACCATTACAATTAATATTTTTAAGACTGGCTTTTCTTATATATGCATTGTTCTTATCTTTCCTCCTTCCTTTATTAATCTATTTATTTATTGATTGATATATTTCTAGTCTGTAATGTGTGAAGTAAACAACGTTTGTATAATATATTCTGGTGATCGCTTGAATTCGCTGAGGTTTAAAACGGTTGTACAGAAACAGTCAATGGTCATGGCAACCAACAAAGTCCTTAAAAATACCGTTACGTCATAGAGTGACTTGAAAGAAATACCAGCTAAATCCCTTCACCAAGGGATTCAGCTGGTATTTCTTTAAAATGAAGGTCAAGGCATTGTTGCCCATTCAATATTTCATTGCCATTGGGGCGGCGAGCTGGCAGAATGCTTAGCGGTATTTTACGTTCTGAGTTTAAATTCCGCCGAGGTCGACTTTGCCATTCATCCTTTCGGGGTCAGTTAAATAAGTACCAGTTACGCATTGGGATCGATGTAATCAACTTAATCCCTTTGTCTGTCCTTGTTTGTCCCCTCTATGTTTGGCCCCCTTTGGCAATAAAGAAATAAATATTTCATTGCCATTTCATACGCATATACATGTATGCATGCATTTATGTATGGATAGCTGAATAAATGGATGCGTGTATGGATATACATTAATATATGGATATACATACACATAGATACGTACACATATTCAAAGATATTTGTATAAATAAATAAGCGTGTGTTTGTGTATATGCGTATGCATATTTAGATCACTAATGAAACGAAGATTTAGCATGTATTTCTTGGAAGCGATGAGATCAAGTGCAGGCGCCTCTAGTGGATCAGTCTTTCCAAATCACGTGGTCTTGACGAAGAGAAATTTGAAAATTAACGAATGTAAATTAATATAAAAAGGAGTCGTTTTACATTTGCTTGTATTTTATTGTTAAATTACGCTTAACCAATTAACTATTTCACCTATGCTCTAACACTCTACGCTTTTATTAATATATGTTAGTCCGAATTTAGAAACTTCATGGTAATGTAGGATTCGCTTTAATTTAAAAACAAAATGATTATTCTCCTCGTGTCAAGTTAGAATTACAATGTTTCTATGGTAGACGTTTTTGTATTTTATTCATCGCTTTCCTTGTTCTAGATTATTAAAAATGTTTATTTATTAACAGGTTTGTGTGCCTTCATAAATTCCTTTATCATAAATAACGTAGATTCTTTTTGAGTTATTATTAGTGATAATGCCAGATTTCAGTTTACATTGGAATGAGGAGGTATATTTTTAAAATGTCAGTACTTAAAATTTTTCGAGTATTTAATCCTAATCATTGGTTCTTAGAGGAATAACATGCTTTCACGTGTTGCATATTTATTGTAATAGGTTGCTTATGACTTGTTCTCTATAAATACTATCCCTTCCAGTGTGATCTACATAATCCGATTATCATTAAAGATTTACTTCTTACAGTTGTTACATATTGTATATATACATACATACATATATATATATATATATATATATATATATATATATA
>NC_068987.1:67852885-67855796 GCF_001194135.2 Octopus bimaculoides | reverse complement strand
GTGGTAAGTACCCTGCTTACCAACCACATAGTCCCGGGTTCAGTCCCACTGCGTGGCGTCTTGGGCAAGTGTCCTCTACTATAGCCTCGGGCCAACCAAAGCCTTGTGAGTGGATTTGGTAGACGGAAACTGAAAGAAGCCCGTCGTATATATGTATATATATATGTATGTGTGTATGTGTTTGTGTGTCTGTGTTTGTCCCCCCCCCAACATCGCTTGACAGCTGATGCTGGTGTGTTTATGTCCCCGTAACTTAGCGGTTCGGCAAAAGAGACCGATAGAATAAGTACCAGGCTTCTAAAGAATAAGCTCTGGGGTCGATTTGCTCGACTAAAGGTGGCGCTCCAGCATGGCCACAGTCAAAAGACTGAAACAAGTAAAAGAGTAAAAGAGTAAAAGAGTAAAAGAGTAAAAGAGTAATATATATATATATATATATATATATATATAATACACAGATAGAGACATTGGGTTGAGGAATAATTCATGAGTGTTTTCTTTTTGAAGTTATTTTATGTTATTTGAAAGAGAAGCTTTTGCTCTACAAGATAGTGTGTTTTGAGTTTTGTGTATATTCAGATCATTAAAATGGAATGTCAAGTGGACAAGAGCATTTTCGATACCATTTGCTATATTTTTCATTTAATTGAGGTGCTAAGCCCACCGAAGCTGCTCGTGAGATTTGTGCTGTGTATGGAGAAGGAGCAATCCCTCAAAGTACCACCCGCTGTTAGATTTCGCTCCCCAGAAATGGTTATGTGTGTGTGGGTGATTACGTGTGTTTGGTTAGTGGTGTGTGTAACATTTCTGTATGCGGCATACTTTTGTTTGAAATTTCTTGTATGTGGAGGGTTTCTTGACCTAGTGTTATTTTGTGTGGTTCCTGTGTTCGGTGGGGCTCAGTAGTTTCGGGCCATGGAGTAGTAGTGCCTGGTATGTGGTGTGCTTCTTATCATAGTGTTGTTTTATGTTGTTATGGGGTGGTTATGCCTGTTATTAGGACGTTGCTGGTGTGTCCTGTTCTTGGTATATGGGTGATCATTAGATTTGGTGTAATCTATTTCATAAATGCATTGGCTGTCAGCTTGTTCGCTGTTTAGCTTTGGGTGGTTAAACAATGGTGGTGGTTAGTGATTTCTATTTATGGTGTATGGAGAATAATAATAACATGTAATTGAATACTGGCGAAATCTGCCTTGAATATAAAATTTAGAGCTTCTATCATTGGAGTTATTCCTTACCATGATCTGGGAATTCGGCATTGGTTTACCGACACCAAAGTTATTGCATACAAACACATACACAAATAGAAGTAAATGACCACACGTCTTTAAAGCTGACTCTCCCACCCCTATCCCCACTACTCCCACACACACATCAACCCATTGTCGCTTGAACTCTAGCCTTATCCTCCATATTCATACGTTTACCTCACCCACCGTATCGGAATTCTCTTATTCCATTTCATTATACTCCTTATACACGATTGTATCCTCTCTGCGGTTATTGCACCATGGATTTTCATCATCCCTTTTTGAAGAATTATTCAAACTGACACTTATGTTTGTCTAGTGGCAAGGAACATGTGCTAGAGTTTTCCTAGAAGCTCTTCTAATGAGCACCGAGATTAGTATTCCGAAATTCAGGTGCATGCAACCGTTTTGTAAAATCAAGTCAAAAAGGTACATAATATCGTAATGTATAAATAATAAATATACCTACTCATTAAGAAATATATCAGTGCATTTCTTTCCCACCTATGTATATGTATGTATGTATGTATGTATGTATGTATGTATGCATGTATGTGTGTATGTATTTATGTATGTATGTGTGTATGTGTGTATGTATTTATGTATGTATGTATGCATGCCAGTATGTATACAAACGTTCATATAGAAATATTTATATATATATATATATATACATATATACATGCGTTCGCACATGCATATGTATCTTCATAAATAATACGCCTTGTGTTCAGAGAAGCATCAAAACTCCTTACGTATGATGCCTTATTCACGCGACTAATTCTACAATATACTTGTTCTTATTTGCTTTTCGCGATTTATAATGGACTATTGTGTTAATATTTTGAGTAGACTGTTTGTCAATATATAAGAAAAGCTAACATAATATACCTTGCAATTCACCAATTTAGCAACATTTATAATAGATTTCGTCTCACTATATAACGGTCAACCTACTGATGTCGAGTAGATTAGAAAAGTGGGGTTTCAAGACATTTTAAATATTGATAATCGAATTTTCTAATAACTATATCGTGTTTGTCGATATTGCTTGAAACTGTTTGGAATTTCTCAGAAAACATATATGATTTTTTTTTAAACTCCTCTGTACTTTAAGGAAATTAGTTCAATATTTGAATTATATCGATTCTTGAGAATGTGTGTTTACTGTATGTATATACTTTCTTTTAAATTATATATAAAAAAGTTTATTTATATTATATCAACTGATATGATATATTGTTTAGCTCCATATCAGCTCCATTACATCTATCTAGAATCAAATGTGGATTTTATTCATACAAGAGTAAAATTAGACTACAATACTTAACTTTCTGATAATAATGAGACTGTACCTGGTATTTCTAGCAGGCCTGGCATCAACGTCGGATTTCCTTCTGGTAATGATACGATCTACTGAATCTCGTGACTCAGTACGACACTGCGGTATCGATTCACTGTATTAAGAGAAAACATTACTTTCTAAAGCACTGCAGCCAGTGAATACAGAGAATGACGAGCTCGTGACGAATTCACACATCATATACATGACTGGATTCTCATTACATCCTTGAGGCCCACAGTAGGTCTTCTGTGCAGAATGTTCGTTAATATATTATTTAAGGTATTTAGGTCGGTGATTATATATATATATATAT
>NC_068987.1:67845719-67851950 GCF_001194135.2 Octopus bimaculoides | reverse complement strand
ATATATTAATATATTAATTAATATCGATTAATTATCAGGGGGCCAGCACATTTAAAGAATCAAAGAAATTCAGAAATATTATCTGCAATCTCAGGGGATTAAGGTACATTTTAAAAATAAGGTCGACCACTAACGTGGACAATTAATGCGCTAGAAATAGATCACATTTTGTGTCTATTAAGACCTAAAAAGTTCTCAACATGAAATATAGCAGCATACCAAAAACGTGAGCGGGCAAGACATTTAAAATCACCTAAAAAAAATCATTATTAAACAGGAACCAGGTTTCGGATTTAACAAATTCTTACCATTTGTCTATTCCTCATCAGCCTGATTTGTAATGTAATTAGCAGAACCATATGCACGCGCACACATGGCAGAGGGCAACTATGTATAAGATTCTGTTACTAGACGCTCGGGAAAGGAAAGAGAGAGAATAGGACTTTTGGAGAGGAGCTCTTCGTCGGAAACAAGGAAAGTCCAAAGAAGGGAAAAACGGAGGAAGAAATATATATGTATGTATGTATATCCATCATGATTACCGCCGAGTAAACCATGCCCATAACAAACACTTCAACAATAAACTCAAGTGGATGAAACATCAACAACGGTCTCAGCACGGTAAGATTCATTACAAATACCCAAACAATATTGACAGGATTATCATATTGCAATGTAAAATACCAGAGGACTTCGGGACCAGGTCACCGAAAACAATACCTCCACCACCACCAACAACAACGACAATTACGCTTCTGGAAATAACGGTGCAGTACAGCTGGATACAGATGAAATGCATGCTTTAGAATTACCACCAAAATTCGCTACATATAGATAGGTCAGAAAAATTGATTCTCTATCTGAATTTCAAAAAAAGGACATTCTTAAAATCAAGATGGAGGTTAGGACAATACAAAAACAACAACACAAACATACGAAACCAAAACAACAACAATAACAATAGCGATGTTGACAACAATAATAGTGGCAATAACAATAACAACAATTATAACCACAGCATTCCCCACACAAACAACTATAATAACAACAACACAAGCATATGAAACCGAAACAACTATTATAACAACAATAATGATGATAATAGCAACAACAACAATGACAACAACATCCCACACACAGACAATACCAACCACATCATCTCCACCACTACCAACAACACCACCGACAACAATAACAACAACAACAACAACAATGGGCACAACACAAGCGCCCCACCCACACCAATAGCAAAAACAATGCCAGCAACAATAACAACAGCATCCACAACGATAATATCACTCTACATTCTATTGTCTTTAACCCTAACAACAAATCTTATGACATGACAAGGTTCTACCTCACAGACTTACCCCTCAACAAAAGTGAATGTATCCCATCACACATTGACAGTGAAACAGAAGCAAAGACCTCCTTAGCTAGAAATAGACTCCGATACATCTTAGACAGGCTCAATAAATCCAGTAAAAAACAATGAGGAGGGGTCCCACCAACTCAGTTCATCTGTTGCCAAAGGTGTACGGACACTGAAACAGCGAATTAGGAACACGGAATTGGTCTGCCTTCTTACGAAAATGTCTGGCAGACTGTAAATAGACAACCCACAGAACTATGCCCAGACCATGCAATAACATATCGATAGTATGAGAGAAGTTGCACTACATGAAAGAGTGGAAAAACCCCTCAATGCACACATGGGAATGTTGTGCAACATACTCCATCCTAAGAAACGGAGCGCACACAATTTCCAAGCATCCAACAAAGATGTTCCTACAAGATACGGGTTACGCAAAGACCACAAGCCCTACATAATCCCTGTCATGGGGCCCCCGACCAGACCAGTTTGCGGAGGGAATATCTCCAGCAATTATAGACTATCCTACTTCCTCTCACAGGTATTATGGCCTCTCATAGGAATGTCCCAAGATATCTGTGTGAGCACGGAAGATCTCCTCAGCAAAATCAGTACTTGTAACCACTCCAACGACCTCACAGGTTGTGTAGTGGGTAGTATGGATGGGATTACACTCAACCCATCTACAGACATGGATTTTGCTGGGGAGGAATGCATTGAGATAATCTGTGAGAGTGAAATAGAGTTCCATGAAGTCAACACGAGGGAACTGGGCCTCCTCCTTAGACTAAGCTACGACAGTGATTATTTAGACGACCATGACCTCAGTAGATTCTGCCCCACTAGGTTACAGAGGGGAAGACTACCCACCATCCCCTCAGCAGTGAAGAAAAGCACTGCAGAGCGCTGGAGTGGCTGGACCGTACCTACCCAAGGCCCTGAGAGCAACAATCAGGTGAAAGGAATGATTGCAAATGCAATAGGGGCTAGTGTAAGAACCACCTTGAAGAACCATAAAATAAAGTTTAACAAGAAACTATAGAGGCAAGTTTAAAGTGCAGCCGTTGGTGTCGGTGTAGCTGGAGATGTAGCCGGCCTCTTCATGACCTAGTGGGACAGAAAACTTGAGCAATCCTTAGCAGAACAGTCCACAACTCTTCTACTTTACAGCAGGTATGTAGGTGAGATTAATATCATAGTTAAGACCAACTCTAGTAAAAGTAATGTAGAAACTGAGAGGAATATAATGGAGAGCATCCAGCAAGTAGCTAACTCTAAAGTATCAAAGTAACTGTAGATTACCCCACTAGGCACCCCAACAATAAATAGACTTCCCGTCCTTGATACTGAACTTTGGTTAGAGTCTGTGAACAACAGAGTGTAGCTCCTCCTCTCCTATTACATGAAGCCCATAGCTTCGAAATATGTTGTTCACAAGAACTCAGCCTTGTCACACTACATGAAAATTAACATACTGATAGCAGACATAGTTAGGATAAAGAACAACGTGTCCCTACTATACAAACCCTATGAAACGAAGAAGCATGTACAGAACTTCATGCACCGCATGCAATTCCGTCCAAATTATTTTGAAGGCTACGGAATAAATGATAATCAGACGCGGCAATGATGGGCGAATATGGTGGGTGGGGCATCGTTTCCCATTCAAACTGTTCCAGTCTTTGGAATGTCATCCTCACTGTCTATGGCCGAGCATTATCTTGATAGAAGAACACCTTTCAACTTGAAACCAAAGATGGTCGTTTTTCTTTTAGTGCTGACTTAATCTGTTCAAACTGTTCGCAGTAGCTCTCCTTTATTATCGTTTGGTTTGGGTTTAACAGTTCAAACTGGACTAAATTTTTTTTTATCCCACCAAAGAGACAACAACACCTTACGTGGGTGAAAACCTACTTTAGCCTGGGATGCTGGTGTTTCTCCTTTCGCGACTCACCGTCTTCAGCGCTTGACGTTGTTATAGAGAACCCATTTCTCGTCACCAGTGACTATTTATATGTTTATATATAATATATATTAATCTGTATAGCTGTATCTCTATCTATCAACACACACACACACGCATATATATACATACATTCATATGCATATGAGTGAGTGTTTGTGTGTGTGTGTGTGTGTGTGTGTGTGTGTGTGTTGTCTCTATTTACCTAGAGCTATATTAAACTACAAAATATGTCATTGCTATAAGAAAAGGGAAAATGTGCAGTGCATAACGTAATACGAACGATGGACACTTTGACCAACAGTCCATACAGGTGTCCACTTGAACATGTAAATCTTAAATTACACTAAAGTACAGAATGTTAAATTCTGCAAACAATTTCCTTCCTCTGCATATCGTTTATCTCCAATAGTGGAATATTGCTTTTAAAATATTTCACTCTGGCGCTTCAGAAACAGGACAGTGATAGGAAATTGTTCTGATCACATTGTATGCAAACCAATTTGCTTGCAGTGTGAAGATAACTTTATTTCTTTTCATACTGTTGATTGAAATGAAGAGGCGATGTTGCCTGGTTACACAGACTATAACATTGCTGTTAGGAGCCAAGTTAAGAATTCTTATAGATATGTAAGAATATCGGCATGTGCTTGGCCGTTTATTTATGTGTAAATATCTGAATATTCACCTATATTTTGTATGTACTGTATGTGTGTATGTGCGAGTTTGCTGATAGATTTGAGCAGATGTATCTAAGCATACAAGTTTATATAGAATTAGCTATACAATTTTTAGTCCATAAATATAGTTGTGATGAGAGGATGCACATCACTCACATATAGATACACATGCATGCACACACACAGTCACACACATTCACACACAAACACACAAACACACCCGCGCGCGCACATACACATATACACGCTTGTACACAGAAATCTATATACATATGCATAAAACGAAAATACATACATATACACACATATTTACACATACAATTATACACACACAAACGCACACACACACACACACACACACTTATAAGCATACATAAAACGTGTGTGTGTGTGTGTGTGTGTTTGTATGCGCACGAAGATACACTAACACGCATGCACATATACGCGACAATGTATACATAAGCATGTGCATACATACATGTATACATTTATGTGTGTGTGTGTGCATGCGTGTGTGTGTTTGTGTGTGTGTGTGTGAGTGCTCGCGCACATGTCTATTTATATGTGAGTGTATGTGTGTGCTTGACTCAATAAGATTCTGTATCAAATCACAATAAAAGGAAGTGAAACATTTAAACTTATAGAAATATTTCCTTCTCTGTTGCGAAGCTGAAAGCGCGATATTCTTCCATTCGATAAAGGTATAAAACTTCCAAAGTATATTATGTGGCACGAAGTTTTTAATTTTACTTTAATGAGTGTAAATTGCTGCATAATTTCTCCATTTCCTTCAGTTTGTGTGCAAACCAAAGCACTAAAACTTTAAATATTTACCTCAAACTTATATTTCGCTGACTTCCTAACAGAGCCATTAAATTACTCTTATGACAGTGTAGTACAACATCATACTAAGTTGCGTTGGATTGTTTACTTGTGTCTTTTTTTCCCATTCCGTGTTCGAATCCACTTGGCTTCTTACTTTACTATCATTCCGGTATTGCAAAAGAAAAACAACCTAAGAAATATTTTAGTTCTATCTTCTTTTCGAGTTGATGTCACTTTATATTTCTCTTCGGTGAGTTTTGATCTAATAAGTGCTTTCATATTTGTGGTTTACATATCGTGTGGCTCGTCAAAAACAGGCATCACTATTTCCTCTACGGTAAAGTTGTGACTGGTTATGTTCAAGACTAAATATATGAAGATATTTTGTTCTGTGCAACTATAACGAACGGAGTATAGTTGATTCTAACTTCGAGACATTACCCGTCCCCAAATAAATGCATCAGAAATGATCTCATAGAGCATGACTTGGAAAAACAAAAGCAAGAGAGGAAACAAAACAATAAATGCGTCTTGCTAGTATAGAAAATGCAATATTCGAATTCATAGATTTATTTTTCTTATCTTAAATTTATACCTTTTACTTGTTTCAGTCATTCGACTATTCCATTGTGGATCACCAATTTCATGAGAGTTAGTCGAACATATATCTATGCATGTAATTTATTTCGACTTGAGCATTAAGGGACAAAGAAAAAAACACAAAGTGAGCTTGATTTTTCATCCAAATCTCATACACACAACAGACTTAAACTGACCTGTTCATACTCTGTCCCGCTATTGCATAAAGTTAACCTATCACGTCTTACGTTGATGCGATGCTATAGTAGTTGACAAATGCTTAAAATGCTAGGTAGTTGGATAGAACCAAGATCTCCTGATATCCAAAGCAAATCTGCCAATATCACAATATCTGCATCGAAAGTTTTAGTTTGTAGCACTACGTTGAATTTGCACAAGTAATTAAAAACTCAGTAATTATAAGCAAACTCTGAAAATTTTTTTTGAGAATAATTGCAATAACTTTTATGATCTAACGTCCCTAATCAAGAAGACCTATGAAAACAAAGCGGATCAGTCGTGACCCTCAAATCTTATGCGAATGTATCGCGTAGAGGAACCTTAATAAACAACGCATAATTCTTAAAACAGCTCGCCAGAATTTAATCGAGACTGGAATGTATTTCTAGCAAATCGAGTGACCACAAAAATACTCCCATACTTGATGCTCGCAGTTGTTAAAGTGGCATGCAATATGTTGACCTCAACAGTTTTATAGGTTAGCATTTGTGCGCATGTGTGCGAGTGTGCATTTATATAGTTTACACACACACACACACCACACACACACACACACACACACACACACACAC
>NC_068987.1:67844626-67845674 GCF_001194135.2 Octopus bimaculoides | reverse complement strand
ATATATATATATATATATATATATATACATTTATATATACACAGACGCACACATATATACACATAGTTGAAGTGCACTTGGAGCGCTGTGTACAAGCGAGCTCATTATAACTGTGTGTATGTAAATAAAAATGCTTATTCATTGTAAATACGGAATTAACTGCACATGTGAAGAACGAGTAACTATTCGTGTTATAAGATGACGCAAACATTTCGTATAAAAGCAAGAAGTACAGAGATTTCTACTTCTAACCTTCCCTATGACTACTGAAATATCCTTCAAGTAGCGAAGCGAAATTTCTCCATAAGCTTGACGCTCTTATAAATAAATATATACATGCATACATATCTACATTCACACACACACACACATATACATAGATACATCCATGCATACGTACATACGTGCATTCATAAATACATACATATGTATGCATATATATATATATATATGCATATGTGGGCACAAGACGTCATGAAAAGTGTACAGCAAAAATGTACGAAGCATGAGTACATGGAACATGAACCATTCTTTCGAACAACGAAAGACACAAATAGAAAACAAAACAAACAACATAACGAACGATACTTCATCAGTTGTTGACTGTTTTTCTAGTCTCGTATTTCGAGCATTTAACAACAATATACCCTTTCGATAAAACAGTTTCTCCCTCAAAGCAAATTAAATAAAACTTGTGATTTTGCAGGGAGGTCAAAATAGGTAACACGAACAGGACAGTGAAAGCAAACAGGAAGGACTGCTAAGCCTATTCGGGGTTGAGGTGGCGAACGCGAAAATCAAGTTAGGACAGGAGACAAACAAGAATACGTCTTCCTTGTTCCAGCTACAGCGGAGAGAAAGAAAGAAAGATGACTGATGATCACGTGAGAGACACGTGAGCAAGGGAAGAGGAGTGAAGAAGAGAGAGTGACAGGGGAATACGATAGAATAGTGAGAGAAGAGGGGGTAGAAAAATAAGGCAGAGAAAAACAGAAGAACGAAAGAGTAAAAAGATCGTATATATATATATATATATATATATATATAT
>NC_068987.1:67840211-67841690 GCF_001194135.2 Octopus bimaculoides | reverse complement strand
AAGCGTGCACCAGAATCCCACCTGAGAGTTTCTGTTATGGTAACTACCACAGTATAGTTTGTTCTAACAAAAACTCACTTTTAAATAGGGAGCAATATTAGCCTTTGGAATTAATCTTGCTTGTGTGTGTGTGTGTGTGTGTGTGTGTGTGTATGTGTGTGTGTGTGTGTGTGTGACTGAATAGAAGGCCATACAGTTGAAAAACGTTTTGTCAACCACAGGGCCACAACTGTGCCATATTAAACTTTCTAGAGCAAACACACACAACCTAGTGCAGGCATTTCGGTCTCATGCTGCAATAGAGTGCATTACCCACGAGTTTTTCCTGAATACACCCACTATGAATTTGTAGTTCAGTATTTCAGTACGTACACTCGGGTTATATCACTTATATAACTTATACGCATTGATTTTTTTTTCACCACAGAGGGTGTATCTTCAGTTGATTCATATCATCTATCTCATGAAATACCACAACAGTTTTGGTTTCGATTAAAAATTCACCTATCTCTCTTTTACTTTCCCTTTCGTTAGTGATGCTGGTGGAGATACATGCTGTACAAGCTGTGCAATATCTGTTTCACTCTCCTTCGTTTTCTTTTTTGGACTTTCGGAGGTGAGTTCACTAATTCTTTTCTCTTTCTCGTGGTCACCTCCGTAAATGCCTCTTTCGCTTCTTCCATGCTTTTCTCCTTTGCTAGGCCCGCCACTTCGGCACTCTGCTCCTGTTGACTTCCCTCGTTTTTATTGTCTCTCTGGGGGTATTTTATTCGAATGTGTTCCTTTTCTCCGCATCGATAGCAGTTTGGTGGTTTTCCTTCTACCACCACTCTCAACCTTATGTCCTCCGGTAGAATCACCTCTTCTGCAATTTTGCTTAAATTTTGTTCACCTGGATGACCATTTCTAGGCCGTATCAACGCTAATTTACCTTCTTTGTCACCTTTAGAATTTTGGTGTTTTCCTCGGTTTTGTGCATTACGGCTTCCACCACTACGTTTCTTTAATTTCTGGTAGTACCCTAACTCTGGTGACCCTTTTGCCGCAGTAGGTTGGCAGGAGTACCCATCTTTGTGTCCTCAGCGGTACAGTGGAGTGATTTATTGCCTCCTGTTCGTTGGCAAATCTCATCTCCACTGTGCCATATTTTCTACCTTTTGTGTAGAATGACGTCAGGCCCTTTATTTCCTTCAGACATTCTTCAATCGCTTCTTCTGTAGCTATCTCTATTTTCTTGGTGGTTGTAATTTGTATTCTGTGCACCACGGTTCTTTTCTTTGTACTGGTTGTCACTACTTCTGGAGGGGCCAGCTCCAAACTGGATCCCTCCTTCCGAATCAGCTTGTAGCACACCCTCAGCCTCTTCTGCTCAACTTCAAGTTCTCGCACCTCCAGCGAGGTCTTTATATTTGTATGTATGTATGTATGTATGTATGTATGTATGTATATGTGTATGTAAGCATGTATGTATTTATGTAT
>NC_068987.1:67839459-67840201 GCF_001194135.2 Octopus bimaculoides | reverse complement strand
ATGTGTATGTAAGCATGTATGTATTTATGTATGTATGTATGTATGTATGTATGTATGCATGCATGTATGTATGTATGTATGTATATATGTATGTATAATTACATACATACATTAATTTAAATTTCACTTTTCGAGAATGAAAGCCAAAACCTACGAAAATCTATTAGCGGTTCTCATGGATTTCTTGAAGAAATTATCTACTAAACGAACGCATATAAATTTCTAAACAAACTTAAGTATATAACCCTCGTTTATATTTCTAAAATTCTATCCAATAAAATTGAAGGACGCAAGAGATACAGGCAGAATATTACGGCCTCCATCAATGTCGCGGAAGGAACAATAGAAATAAAGGCAACTATAACTAATCGAATTAATTCGTCCATTAACAATAAATAAGATCTAAACGACATTAATTGACAGATATATCGGTACCAGACTTCAAATATCACAACCCCAACTACTTACCTCTTGTCTCTGAATTGTTCTATACCGGGCATCTATATGATTCTTTTTTTCTTATAAATATTCGATATAGTTAAAATTGTAGACTATTTTCTTTTTCGTATTCAACTTGCCATGTAGTAGACTACTTAAGCAAATTAATTCTTTTTTCTGTCTCGCTCCCTCTCCCCCTCCCTTTATAAGTCACATATATGTGTGTGTGTGTGTGTGTGTGTGTGTGTGTGTGCCATTACGAGTATGTTCCTGCGAGCATGTGTGTGTTTATGATTATATATAT
>NC_068987.1:67832635-67837635 GCF_001194135.2 Octopus bimaculoides | reverse complement strand
AAGACAAAGAAAGAAAGACAAAGAAAGAAAGAAAGAAAGAGTGATAGAGAAAGATGGCAAGAACACAGAAAGAGTGACAGAAAAATAGTTGGACAGAAAAAAAAAAAACAATGAAAAATGAATGACAGAGAGAGAGAGAGAGAGAGAGAGAGAGAGAGAGAGAGAGAGAGAGAGAGAGAGAGAGAGAGAATTATTGAAGAAACAAAAATTTTGAAGCTGAAAGAAAGAAAGAAAATTCATCCATCTGTAGTTCCTGAAATGAGAGGCCATTGTCCTCGCAAGTTACGAGATAGCAATATTGATGAAAGAAAAGGAAGAAAGATAAAAAGTAGATGAAAGGGAAGGAGTACAAGGAATTAGAAAAGAAAAACAAGATGATGCAGAAGCAGTCAAAAAAGAATGAACAACAAAAGAAGGAAAAGAAGGAAGCTAGCTAGGGAAAAGGGCAATGGAAGGAGGTGATGAAGAAAAAAGTGAGCGAAGCAAAGGAGAAAAATGGGAGAGAATGAAGAGATGAAGTTGTGCTAACTTTTAATGGTGATTATGATGATGACGACGAAGCTGAGGAGGAGGAAGAAGAGGAGGAGGGGGAGAGGAGGAAGAGGAGGAAGAGGAGGAAGAGGAGGAGGAGGGGCATGAGGGGGAGGATAATGATGACGTCGACTATGAGAAGGAGAAACCAGTGGAGCCGGATATCTTGTACAGTCATACGAGAGATATTAATAATAATTATGTTTCTACCTTTATTGGGTCTTTGGTTGTAGGAATTTTGGTTACATAAAAGCTATCTCTCTCTCCGACCACACAGGCAGAGGCGTATACAACAAACGCTTATAAATTATATAACCACACACACGTACGTATGTATGTCATTATTCAGTTTTATTTCAAGATTTCTTGCCAATAGGGAAAGAAACGGTTTCTAACCTACGTCCAAGTCTCCCTCACTGAAACTTCAACATCAACAACGGGGTATTTTTGTATGTGTATGTATGTATGTATGTATGTATGTGTGGAGGCGCGTGGCTTAGTGGTTAGAGTGTCAGCATCGTGATCACAAGATTGTGGTTTCGATTCCAGGATTGGACGACGCGTTGTGTTCTTGAGCAAAACATTTCATTTCACGTTGCTCCAGTCCACTCAACGGGCAAAAATGAGTAACGCTGCGATGGACTGGCGTCCCGTCCAGCTGGGGAACACATACGCCATTGAAACCAGGAAACCGGGCCCATGAGCCTGGCTAGGCTTTAAAAGGGCTCATTTGTGGAGGCGCAATGGCCCAGTGGTTAGGGCAGCAGACTCGCCGTCGGAGGATCGCGGTTTCGATTCCCAGACCGGGCGTTGTGTGTGTTTATTGAACGAAAACACCTAAAAGCTCCACGAGGCTCTGACAGGGGGTGGTAGCGACCCCTGTTGTACTCTCTCGCCCCAACTTCCTCTCACGCTTTCTACCTGTTTCTTGAGTAACACTGTGATGGACTGGCGTCCCGTCCAGCTGGGTGGAACACATGCGCCATAGAAACCGGGAAACCGGGCTCATGAGACTTGCTAAACTTTAAAAGGGCGAGAAGAATGTATGTATGCATGTATACGTTCAGATCGGTATGTTTTGTTTCATCTATGTCTTCTCATGCATATACTAACATATTTAGACATGCTCATCTATAATTAAATAATATAATTAAATATAATTAACTTCTGAGAAGTTTTACAGATTTGTACAGTTTCAGTGATGACTTGGATCTGTAGACTTCGAATCCGCTTTCTCCTTTCTGGCTTTGAGACACCTGTCTGTCTGTATGTATGTATCTATGTACTTACGTACAGACAAATAGTTTTGTAGGAACTGATTATGCTGCATGGAGGAACCCCATGAGAAGGGCCTGCCAAATACCAGGAAGTCTTAAAGTTATGCCCAAATCGGGGCTGGAAGTTTGTAGAGGCACTAAATGTAGGCTATCGATGTTTTGTGGGGCGTTCATTTTGGAAAACTGTGACCCAGTTTGGAGTTACAGGCGCTGCAAAGAGCAGGGCTAAAAATTCTCTCGCTGAAACTGGAAAGAAGTCCACTAAAGTCACCATTTTATAATTTAATATACGACAGGATTCTTTCATTTTCAGTCCGAAGCTGTAGCGGGAGACACTTGCCAAAGGTGCCACACAGTGGTTGGGAAGCAAATTTCTTACCACGTGGAAGAGACAGAGAGGGTCGTGAAAGCACAGGAGAGAGAAAAGGAAAAGCAGAGGAAGAGGGTGATTGAGAGAGAGGGAGGGAGAGAAAGAGAGAGCGTGATGTAGAAACGCAGATAAACTCTGCTAGGCGTACATCGTCTATTTACATGGAGCACAAAATAGAAATACAGATTGCATTATATAGAAAAGCGAATGAAAGAAAAGAAAAGGAATTATAAAACGTTTTATCTCCACTGCTGTTTCCCTATCACTGAGACAAAACTTTAATTAAATATATATACATGATGTCATTGGTGTTTGCAGCACAATTATTTTCGATGAAACAGGTAAGTCAAGATGGCTGACCCACTTCAGGATGGCGAATATATATTTTCTAGCAACTTCTGACACACATAAAGATTAGAAAAGGGATAAAGTATGTTGATGAGGTAGGTTTTCGAAGATGTGGGAGGGAGAGAAAGGTGGAGCGATCAAAGAGAAAATGTGAGATAAGGATATTAATTGACAAAATCCGGTCAACGAATATATAAGGATAATGGACCACCTAAAGGATGTCGTGTTCTCAGTACAGTAAGGAAGGGGTTTATTATAGTAACCACAAGTTTTGATATAACAGGATAAGAAGAAAAACTGACACAATTTAAGGGAATGGCGTTGAAAATTAAGCGCTATGATAAGAGTGGTAGAGCGATAAGTTAAATACAAGTAAGATATGATTTAACTAACACAGTGGGAGATTATAAGGATTTTACCTAATGATAAAATGTCTTGTAATATTGTCAACTTTGCTTGTCATCCTTTCGGGTTCCATAAAATAAGTAGCAGTTGAGTACTGAGGTCGTTGTAATCGTCTTAGCCCCTCCTTCGAAATTGTGGCCATGTGCTAAAATTTGAAATCTGTAAGCAAAACTTACGTCGGGGAATTTATTTTATAAACTGATCTCCTTTTGACGCAATATAATGAGCGATTCCCGGTAGCATCATTTAGAAATAATACCATTTGTAATGTAGGGTATTCCTCACTAAGCAATGGAGTAAGACAAGCAATAGAGTATGCCCTCAGTGTATGCTATAGTGTATGGAGTACGTGGGTAGCGATGGAGTTAAATTCATTCGTGGCCTTATTTGAGTTAAAGCTCGGGTGTGCAAAATGCATTTCTTAAAGTCAATCGTGACTCCTGTAACTGTTGCAGGCGGGTAATTGAGACAATGCATTTTAAAATAAAACTACTACCAGGGACATAGCCAACACGGAAGGAATGCCGTCAGCCGATATTGCTCAACAAACTCAAAGTGCAATGAAACTGCTTTGCATACGATCGTCTAGTGCCTGAGCATTGCAGACTTGAGGAATTGTGTCGAACACCTGAAGTTGTATGTAGGTCGGATCTGGCTATCAGCTGAGTCTCCGATGAATATCTCTCTCTCTACCTTCTTTGTCCACCTTCATTTGTGTGGTGAAATTGAGAAAAGAGGTTATGCGGTAGAAAGACCAAAAGGGTTGAAAACAGACACCTTTCCCTTTGCTAAAACTTACATCAGCTTTTTTTTCAGTTTTACTTGAAAAGTTATGTGTGCCCGGAGAGGTTCTGCCTCCATGTCCAAGTCAATGTAGAGAGAGATGAGTGAATATAGGGAGAATAACCCAAATGAATGAGACTACCCTCAGCATGTGTCTGTAAGCTGTAAAGTAGGAGGCAGGAGCATTTGCTACGGCACACTTGAGTACAGTTACTCGTGATCATTGGGGAACTTTGCTCATTCTTGGATGGCATTTTCCTTCATAGAGCAATTTAGTTGTTATGTTTTATAATTATTTTTACATTTTGTTATGTAAATCTCCACTGCTCTTGTATTTGCATTGCCTTTGATAATTTGTTTTCATATTTTTTTGCGGTCCAAAACAATGCATGGCTGAGAGCTGGCAGAATCCTTAGCATGTCGGGCAAAATCAGGTTCTGAGTTCAAATACCGCTGAGTTCGACTTTATCTTCCGTCCTTTCAGGGTCGATGAAATAAGTACCAGTTTACTGGGTTCGATGTAATCGACTTCTCACGTCCTCGAAACTTGCTCACCTTGTGCTAAAATTTGAAACAATTTTGAAATGCTTAGCGGTACTTCATCCGTCTTAACATTCTGAATTCGAATTCCGCCAAGATCGACTTTGCCTGTCATCCTCTCGAGGTCGATGAAATAAGTATCAGTTACGCAGTAAGTTCGCTGTAATAGACTTATCCGCCCCCCCCCCACTCAAAAAAAAATCAGGCCTTGTGCCTATAATAGAAAGGCAGTGAGGTGGCAGAATCGTTAGCACTCCGGGCGAAACACTTAGCGACATTTCGTCTGTCTGCACGTTTTCGGTTCAAATTCCGCTGGGGTTGACTTTGCCTTTCATCCTTTCGGAGGTCGATAAATTAAGTATCTGCTGAACACTGGGGTCGATGTAATCGACTAGCACCCTTTCTCAATGTTCCTGGCCATGTGCCAAAATTCGAAACCATTATTATTATTATTATTATTATTGTTCAGTAGTTTTATTTTTATAACGTGCTTTCAATTCACTACCGAGCGCAGCTCTGTGTGCCTTGGGTATGTGCTGTGGTTTGCTGTGGTGCACTTATGGTTACTGTATTGAAAGTGTTTTGCGTAGGATGTGTGCAGTGCCCATAGTGCAATTTTCTGTATGTTATATATATTTGTAAGTCCTGGTGTTTTTGTTATGTATTTGTCTGAATATTTTTTTATTATACCTGACGCACCTACTATGATAGGAATTGTTTCTGTTTTTAGATTCCACATTCGAGTT
>NC_068987.1:67819428-67832348 GCF_001194135.2 Octopus bimaculoides | reverse complement strand
GTGACCTTTTCTGGCGTGTGTTTATACCATCTTTTTTCTGTTGTTATTCCATAATGTTGGCATAGCTTCCAGTGTTATTCCATAGTGTTGGCATAGCTTCCAGTGTTATTCCATAGTGTTGGCATAGCTTCCAGTGTTATTCCATAGCGTTGGCATAGCTTCCAGTTATTATTATTATTATTATTATTATTATTATTATTATTATTATTATTATTATTATTATTATTATTATTAGGGCGGCGAGCTGGCAGACTTGTTAGCACGCCGAGCAAAAATCTTACCGGTATTTCGTCCGAGAGAGACTTCGCATTTCATCCTTTCGAGATCGATGAAATAAGTACCAGCTAAGAACTGGTGTCTATGTAATCGACTTATCCCCTGCTCAAAACTTCAGGCCCTGCGCCTATGGATTATTATTATTGCTATTGTTGTAGTTGTTGTCGTCGTCGTCGTTGTTATTAAGTCCGAGAGCTGGCAGAATTGATGGCATGCCGGACAAAATGTTTAGTAGCTCTCCGTACGGCTTAACGTCCTATGTTCATATTCCGTCGAGATCGACTTTGCCTTTTATCCTTTGGAGTCGATGGAAAAGTATCAATAAAGGACAATGTAATCAACTTACACTTCCCGCTTAAAATTGTTGATCTTGTGCCAACATTTGAAGCAAGTATTATTGTTGTAGTCGTTAATAATTTAGATTTTCATTCACAGACTCTGCTTTGGCGGTGTGTGTGTGTGTATGTGTGTGTGTTTTATTTATTTGTTTTATTAAACATATTTCTTTTCTCACATATAATTAATGATTATTGAAACAATATGTTCGTGAGTGGTTAATAAGTTGCATGTTGTTCTGAAGAAGGAGCACGAAATCCTGAACTCTGTATCCATTACTTATTCTTCTATCTTCGGTCGCATTGTTTACATAGACGTATTCGAAAAAGAATTGTTGTAACTTTCAGCGCTGGTTCTAATTTCTATGGGACATTTGTTGAGCTAACTTTAAAAAGAGATATTATTTATATTGATTAAAATTATTTGTTAGAAATGTATCAAATAAGTTTAACATAATGTCCTCTGAACATTTTTCTAACCGAAGAAATTCTTTTTCATTCTGTAAAATACAATTTTTTTTTTTTTTTTCTGACTAGAAATCGTTTTATAAGATTTCCTATTGTGGAGTTAAATATGAAAGTTGTAGTTGGCATAATGGTTATAGACCTGAAGAAATAGCTTGGGCCATTCGTTCTAGCTATATATTCTCTGAGTTCAAATCTCTCGGACTTCGGCTTTGTTTTTTTGTCTTTCTATGGTTTATATAAAAAAGTACTACTTAAGTGCCGATATCGACTAAACTCCACCCTGAAAATTGTTGACCTTGTACTATAATTAGAACCAGTAACGTTATTGCAAAGAGATTTTTTGACGTCATTATTTTAATTAGTTAAATGCCTCAAACTATTAGTTATAAAGAATAAATTCCGAACTTAGATGACTGGAGAGAACTATTATATATAGACTCTGAGTCAACTACATATCGAATGATCCTAGATGCTGCTACGCAGGTAATTTTGGAAATATATCTGTGAAAGTTTGAAAAGTGTAGTCAGAGAATTGAGAAAATTCTTTGACACATGTGTGAAAGTTATGTTTTTTCTTAGACGAGAAGAAGCATCGAAATAGCTACTGGGAGATTGAGAGACATTAGAGTTGAGACCATAAAAAAACCGGCCAAGTTTCCAAGTTGGTCTTCAGGCTATAGGAAGACGAAGTTTGTATAGTTGGAATAATATGATAAAATATTTCTTTGCTTAGCTAAGAGCGTTTTGCAGATGATATGCGGGATATAGGAACGGTATTTCTCTATACAAGATTCCTCAACGTCTCGAAAGCTTATAATACCTTAGGTGTTTTGTTGAATATCTGTTATGGACTTCAAACCATATATTTACCTTATAATAAAATATTCTGTAAGAAAACATATACTACTTATTTCCATTACAAATCTTGTAACTTATTCATTTTATAATCGTCAATAATTTTTAACTTGCCAAAATTTAATAATCTTTCTCCCTCCCTCTCACTTTCTCTCCTCTCTCTCTCACTCTGCCCTCTCTCTCTTTCTTCTCTCTATCTCTCTATCTCTCTTTCTCTTTTTCTCTCTCTCAGTTTTATCTTTTGTTATATTTTATCTTTCTTATCCAAATGCCTTCAATATATTATTTTCAAGATAGCAAAGTGCATAATATAACTTACATGAAGACATAACGAAAGCATGCTGGCTTTTCATTTAAAATCATGTCAACCAAATTTCAATGCGTTGGCTTATTTGAGGTTACATTAGAAGAAAATTACTCCGTAAGATTAGTACTCGAACCACACGGCTGTGAAGACAACATTACTTCATTCAGTTATGTGTGCTTGTATACATTTTTGAAAGTGTTTTTCTCAATACAGAATACCATTCTTTGAAGAGGTATCATTACGCTGTTCTTCTTTGTTCAAGGAAGCTGAATGTCATCCAGCTGAATTTTGGGTTTCATAAAAAAATTAAGGAAAGAAGAAGAAGTAATGGGGATATATTATTGAGAAACAAAAGTAGGGCATAAATTTTCTTTACATTCTTTTTATCTAGGGCTCCTCCCGATTTACATTATAGTAATATTAATTTGTTAGATATATCTAAGAGATTAAAAAATGCTCTTTCACAGGAAATAAAATCATTTTTATGGGGCCTGTTTTGGTAATATAAAGTTTTATTTCCCAAACAAAGTGGGTTCTATTACATATATTTTTATTTGTAATATTCCAGTAAGATTAACCGAGTGATATCCAGTCTTAGAATAGTGCTAGTTTATCGCTTGCACTGACAGAAAACGTTCCAAGGCGTCCATAAGCACAATTTATACAGAAAATTAAACTGAGACTGTTGGAACGATGTGTCTTTCGCTGAGTTACAATGACATGATTATTGCAAATTGTATGTAAACAGAAGCTATATGACATGGTACACCAAATCATATTAGTATTAAATATTCTAGCACTGAAATATCAAGACTAAATATTAACACATGTTTACATTTGTTTAAAAATCACCAAATCGAAGATTCTAATTATTTAAATCCAGCAAAGAAAATATTGTACGTTTGACTGTCTATTAATTGTTTTACTTTTCTGTTTTTCAATGAAATTTCAATTTTTGATATTAGATTTACTAACACTTTTATTGTCTACTAGACGGTTTCCATCGAGATAACCTCTCCTTACCTCTTTAAATTTTCCCCGTTTCATTTATTCAATTGTGTTCATTATTTTCATAATTTTCTTCACTTTACCAGCGGCATCTTTTCATTGTCCGTTATCTTATTCCTATCTGCTTCTCTGAAATTCCCTTCTAGTCCAAAGCATTTCATTTGTATACTGCCACGCCTTAAATAGCATTCATGCGAAGAAAGAATCGATTTAAATAATTTTATATTTATCAATTTGTTTCTTGTTTTCATTCTAATTATATATTCCTTTCTGTCACATTTCCTTTTCCTCATGAGTTGCACCTCTATGTACACTCTTTCCTCCACACTCACAGACATTGTGAATTACAGCATTCCATCACCATTCACCAACACCTCAATATCCCATCCACCTCACCCAAGATTTTTCAGAACAAAATTAATTTAGCGAGGGGAAGTTGGAAATAGCTAGCAATTAATACTACTACACTCATGAAAATTACCTACTCCCCAATAGGATGAGATGTTACACCCTAACACGTCACACTTCCATTACCACACCACTACCACAAACCACACCATACCTGCACTACTATATCCCAACACACCATACAACATCACATGTATGTTTCCCAACACAATGTGCAATTGTTTCCAAAAAGTTTGCTATTGGATGAATGTGCGGTATGTCGATTTTCAGTTATTCATATAATATTAGACATCTGGAAATTACTCAATATTTGTATCAATAACTCAAATGAAACTCTTTCCGCGTGAACGCAGATTCTAAGTCTTTTATACTTAAGTCGACTTTCGATTGTAGTGGAAATTTGCACTTTTGCAAAATAACTTCTCCGAAATTTTCAGCTGATTGCTGTATGTCCGCTCTCACCGTTTCATTTCCAATCACTTCATTAATTTTTGTTTCTGTGCATCATGCACATACGCAGCAAAATAACTGAAAGATAGGGTGGTATAGATGGAACGCCCTTTCATCATAGATCCACACGATCTATACTGACTTGAAGCTAACTAAGAGCAATAATATTTATTCTAAAAAAGACATTATCAATGTTATTATCTTTTCAAATTTTCAACATTAGAATACCGAGTAAAACCACACTCCGCGAACGCTATTTTAACTTCCTTTCTTTCAATATCAGCATGAATCCTAATAACAATACATGAACTAATATGTAACGTGATATGTGTTACATTATATTTATGTCATCAAACAATATATTTTAAAATGTGTGTTGTATGTTAAAGAGAAATCTTTGTTTCGTTAAGATATAACAGCTAGACATGCTTCGTTGAGGTCCAGTTAGAGCAAAACATGTCCTTAGTTGTCCCCACTTACTGTCAATAAAATTGTATATTTAGTATTAAATTTTACTATTTTCGTTAACCACCAAATCGCCTACATTCCTTGGCCAGGCCTTCTCCTTAAGATGTCGATTTCTTTCACCTCTCTAAATATGTTTTCCTAATTAACTGAAATCTTTTGATGCATTATGCTGGCTATGCTACCATACATTTTACTAGTCGTTTTACAAGCAATAGACGTTTATGTGTATTTATTCTAGTCATTCTTTTCTGATGTAAGATCATTATTTTTGTTAACGCTAATATCTGTTTTAATAGAAAAATATGCGTTCAATGCAATATTTGTTAAAAATAGTATGCCAGATAAAGACAATCGAAATGTAAAAGTCAATATCTGCGTTAAATATTTTATCTGTAAAAATACAATATCTCTGTTAAATACAGTACATATATGTGAAAATGTGTGTGTGTGTGTGTGTGTGTGTGTGTGAGTTACAATGCGCGTCCGACGGACAAAGTCTGGCCCGCAAAAGACAAATGACACTTGTAATGAACAGTCTATTTGTTGCCACTAGTCGTTCCACATTAAGTAAAAGATTTTTGTTTCCGTAAAACAAAAAGTTTTGTTTGTTTTTGTTTCAGTGCAGTTCTGCTTCCAATTCGATCTTCACATCATATCAACTCTTGTGAAGGATTTGATTCATTAATGTATGGAATGCTGCCTCAAACATCTAGATTTTCCCTTAATTGGTGCTTTGGACTTAGAATGGAGTGTTCTGCTTTCATCAAGGCATACATACATCTCTTTCATACTGGCTTCTTCCTGAATAGATTACTCAGACAAAAAGACAGAGATTTTATAGCCGTAGTTGCCACATGTCAATAATACATCAACACTGAATACACAGAAGACAATTTCGTAGTTTTTCTGTAATTCGGTCAATCAGCTTAGCCGCATAAAAACAGCGACATATCCGGTGGACTTTGAAATGTAACATCTGCTGCTCAACAAAAATATTCATCATACAACAAATAATCTGACAAGAAATCGATGGGACAACGCAGTTCTTCAAAATATTGTATGCTGGCTATAAACCGACGTTTCTATTCAAGACGTGTTGTTATGATTTCGAGGTCAGACATACTGGAGAACAAGGAATCTTCTATGGTGAGAGACACTTCAAACACTTCGGGCGAGTAGACTGATCCTTTGCAAGTAACTAAAATTTTCAATGCACGTTTGGGAATGGAAACAGTTATATGTCCAAACTATGACATAGAAACCCCTACCATTTAACAACATATCAGAGCATTTAGTATGCTTCTCAGTTAAGGAGAGCATGTTATACCCGGGAGAATAAATCTACGGTTTACACCTAACCATTCTGCCAATAATACAAGTGCCATATGACTGGTTGAGTAAAGCCGATCTGGGTCTACGAGAAATTGTAGCAACAAGAGCAACAACCATAACAACGGCACAACAACAGCAATATGAATCAGTTATAGAATGATGGTAATCCAAATAACCGGTGCAATATATACAGAATATCAAAGACGATATGAAATACTGTTCACCACGAAAAAAGAAAAATAAATACTGATAGGTAACATTTGGAAAGAAATTCGACAATCTCAATCAATGGATAACTTCAACCAATTATATTAAGCAAAGTGTTTCGACAACATATTGCCGACTACAATAGCGTACTAAAAGTAATTTTTAAATAAATCAAATCGAATAACAAAATAGTGAAAGAATTCATTTACTCAGATGTTGTCAACGTATTTGCGGAGAATAAAATTAACATCCGACAAAAGTCATAATATCGATGTGGTGAATTAAAATTTAAAGGTGTATAAGAATACATTTGCATCACTCTTACATCTATATATCTCTCTATCTATCTATCTCTTTCTTACTCTCTCCCCACCTCTCTATCTTTCTCTCCCTCTCTATTTATATATATATATATATATATATATATATATATATATACAACGTGTATAATTTTATAAATATAATTATATAATTATAATAAGGGCAATTACGAGATAACACCACATGCTAGAAGAAGACGCCAAATGGCTCTGAACTACTTTATTTATCACATAGACACGCGCTAAATCATTTTGGTTATTCTCACGTGGCTGAGATGAACGAAATACATTTTTAACTTCTATATAAGTGTGAACATTTGAATATGCACTATGGGTACGTTGTGTATATAGGGTATGTGTAAATGTTTATAATTATGTACTTCTGGTTATGTCATACTGATGATGGTAGAGTGTATTAGATCACTAAACCTGAAATACTTCCATATGTGAATAATCTTTTTCAAAAAATGTTCTTTGATCATTCCCTCGCTTTCAGCGCGTGTCTATGTTGTTTAGAGCCATTGGGCGTCTTCTTCTAGCATGTGACATTACCTCGTAATTGCCCTTATTATAATTTTATAATTATATTTATAAAATTATGTACTTTGTATTAATTTTTACCTTAATTGGCTTTTACATGCTAGCTACTTGATAACATTCTATAATAGATTTTTCCTTAATTTTAATTGATATATATATATATGTGTGTGTGTGTGTGTGTGTGTGTGTGGGTGTATGTGTATGTGTGTGTGTGTCTGTGTGTCTGTGCGTGTGTGTGCGTGCGTGCGCGTGTGCGGATGCGTGCGTATATATATATATATGCATTTTAAAGTGAACAAGAAATATTGAAATATTTAAGTCATATTGAGAAATGATAGCTATCACAATAATAATGTTGGATTACACAATAGTTTCAACAAAATCTGTAGGTTATATCTCTCCATTCTTTTAATGATTACCACGATGTTTGTTTTTACCCTTCCCAAGAAAAGTTTGCCAGTGGCAAATATCTTAGAATATATCGTATCGAAAATCTGTCAGAAATATCTACTGGAACGACAAATATAATCCAAAGCAAGTTATTCTAAGTCAGTGAAATTCTTATCTCTTCAAATTTAAACTCACATATTCAATGAGTATGATTCCACTCATATTTCTCTCAGTAACATGTAACATGTATATCTATTTCTTTTCCATTTCCATACAGAATGCTTCCGCAAATATAACTTTGAGTAGTAGAACCGAAATGTCCGGAGAAATATGATAAAAAGAACTTTTTTTAAATCTTTTAAAACGCACCATTAGAAGTGAACATAGTAAGATATAATTTGTGATACTCTAAGCACTACTTCATCAAGTGCGATGAAGTCTATGCTTCACTGATGAGGTATAATATAACCAAAGCATGTCCAGGATTGAAATAACATTAATCAATGTGCTAATGCTGTATTTTTAGCGCGTAAATATTTAAAATGTCTTTTCTTGTTCTTTTTTTTTCAGTTTTCTTTGCATTAAGCATGTTAATAGTAACGTATCTAAATGTTCATCATGCAGATGGCATCTCTGAATAATTAATCTCCGTCTACGGGCATTATTGTTTTAAGTTTAACATAGCTGACATACCTTCGCTGATGAAACCTAATACACAAATGTTTGGAGTTGTCACTTGCTAGCTCGACCATAGAGCAATGCAGCTACCTTCAGATACTTTGAAATCAATGTATTTACCTGCAATGTGATTGTTACTAATGCTGATATATACGTTATGATAAAAAAAAAATTCACGCACTTTATAGAAAAAAGGGCTTAATTTCATTAAACCCTTTAAACACTGCTGGATATTGGAAAGTGTGCGAATACGAAGCGGCTCTTAGTATATCATATACACTTCATCTCTTATACCCGAAGACCCATGTAACCACTTTGCGTTCTCCTCACCAGAGTGTCGACATTGCGTAATTCTGCCCCCACCCACTTTTTTCCGGGCAGATTCAGCGAACACCGTATCGATCACACTAGTGTCGGAGAGCATCAGCTCAATAAAAGAAAAGCAATAAGATTTAAGGTTATAGAATACTGAAAAATGTATAAACAAGCATAACTTTACTTTAAGTGTAGGGAAACGAAAACCAACGGGCACAGAACTAACTTTTCCACTGAGACCCAATGCTTCGTCTATATTTTTGTCCAGAAGAGACATTCTAATGAATTTACTGAACCACTCTGCATGCAAATACATCTTCAATACACAACTAATAAATAATATTTTGTATATCGATGTCTTGAAATTGTTTGAAATGTAAGGCAACTAACTAGAACGTCTACATCAAACAGTCTGATGTTACAATAGATACATCTTCATGAACATAGAAGTTTAGAAGTGTGACAAAGCTACTCCAATTAATGGAACATTACCAAAAGCAAATAATATCAACATAGATAACGATCTAAGAATTAATGATGGAGAACAAGAAGATATATATTAGGAATAAATGAGTGTAACATTACATAAAGCAAACTGAATATATCACCGCAATTAAACTCTTTATATCCCACATATCTAAGACGCAGTACACTTACGTACATGCGCGCACACACACGTGTGCTTATGTATGTATGTATGTATGTATGGATGGATGGATGGGTAGATATACGAAAACACAACATACACACACGCACGCACACAGACACACACTCGCTTACATCTACATGTGCCAAGCTGGAACTTAAGTGAACTGAATGCCAAGAGTAGAAACTATCAGTTTCGAAGCTGCTTTTCAAAAGCTGATATAAAAAGAATAACCACCACTCATACATACGGGGATGAGACTTCATAGAAGTAGAATACTATAAGAAAGCAACAATGAGACCAGATGAATGTGTAGTAGTAAGTAGAAGGAAATTGATTAATAGAATCAGATACCATCTAAAAAATCCTTCATCATTGAAAGAGACAATAAATTAGGAAACGGTAATTAACTCCACTGATGTAGAACATTTTTTTTCTTGAAGTGGATGCAACTGAGATGTATTTCACAACACCGAGCCAGCAATCTCTATACCCCATTAGCTTTGTATGTCCTCAATTTCATATTGTGTCTCTGCCAACAACATCAATATAATCTTTGTTCTCTATGCGGAAGTCTCCAAAATATATTGCTGCTTCCCAGCACAATATCACTGTCCAGCAAATCCCATCTAACTTGGAACAACGATAGATGGAATCGATAGAATATGTTCATATATCTCCAATTTGATCTTCTGAAGCCAGTTCGTTGCGAAGCCTAATATATGTATCACTAAAACTGAATTCATGAATATCTATATTAGTGTGAACATTTGAATATGCACTATGGATACGTTGTGTATATAGGGTAGGTATAAATGTTTATAGTTATGTACTTCTGGTTATGTCAAGATTTTTAAAATAGCCGGCAATCAAGTCAAGAAAGTTTTCTTGCTTCAGGGCATAGCACAAATTATTATATATTTTTTTCTTATGGAGTTAAATACTGAGAAAACAACGCAAAGAAATACAAAAATGAAATATAAATTTTTTAAATGATGATTAAACATTTAGGTACATTATTTCAGTTCTTTACTTTATCTATGCTCGAGTATATTCACAAACACAGCAAAAGTTTCCGTATGTTTTACAGGGCCCAGTGAGTATACATCGACTTGAACATGTATAAGAATGGATACATTCATATACCAAACACAGTAATCATCCCTCACATGCCTGCCCAGACTGACAATATGGTAGTCAAGTGAAAACTATTCGGACATCGAGGAATATTTTTGAAAGAATAACAGGTAGATTAGATCTGATGTATCACCGACATGTTGAAAAAAATGTATCCGATCATTTCCTGGTCAATTTAGTAAGAAACGACTACGAATTTTTAGCTAAAAGTTCTCTCAAAGTTTATATCAAGACATGAGTAATCAGAGGAAATCTTACAAAAACCAAAGTGTAATAATAATAATAATAATAATAATAATAATAATAATAATCCTTACTACTAAAAGTACAAGATCTGAGATTTTGTGGGAGGGGACTAGTCGATTAGATCGACCTCAAAAGGATGAAGTGCGAATTTGAACTAAGAATGTAAGGACGAACGAAATGCCGTTAAGTATTTTGTCCGACGTGCTAACGATTCTACCAGCTCACCGCCTTAATAATAATAATCTTTACTACTAAAAGCACAAGGCCTGAAATTTTGAAGGATGAAAGGCAAATCCGATCTCAGCAGAATTTAATCTTGATGTAACGACGGATGAAATGCCCCTAAGCATGTTGTCCGGCGTGCTAACGATTCTGCCAGCTCACCACCATAATTAATAATAATACCAATAATTTATTCTTTTATTAGCCACAATGACTCACAAACAAAAACATTAAATGACATACAACAACTTCAAGACAAAAACAGAACGATACAATGGGTTTTCGCGTTTACACAATGTAATAAGAATAAACATGGAACAAATTAAAACTCCCAATAGGGGAGGCGCTTTAAGGTTCTCATGGACAAAAACCACAAAAGCCACGGGTGCACGCTCAAAATTGTTCCTTTCACACTGGCTATTCTTCCAACATTCACCCACCTTTCAACAAACTTGCTACAACGCAATACTTCTCTCTCCACCCTCGACTTCCTTTTCAAGTGAAACTTGAAAAAGTTGATGAGGGCTTGGCCAAAGAGGGAAGTGTATCTCTTTAACCCTTTCAAACAGGTCCACCATACTACCTCTTTCACTACAGCCACTAGACAAATAAAAATTGCCTGCCCCCCCGCTCGGCCAAAAAAAGGGCGGCGGGGCAATCTTCACAATGGATTCAGCTGATAGCCGGATCCGTCCTATACGCGACAGCAGGTGTTCGACATAAACCAATAGGTCAACAATACTCGGGCACTGGACGAGGGCGTGCAGAACGATTTCATCGTTCTGGGCGCACCCCGGGTAGGCCCGACTGATAGCACTTCCGTACCTGTAAACTTTATCCTCGACAGGCAGCGCCCATCAGTAGCACTGCCAGGCAAGGGATTTCCAGAAGTTATCCATAGGCCCAGGCCCGAAAGTTCTCCCGAGAGTGCCGTCGCACTTTCCCTCCACCAGCCCTCTATAGAACGCTAGAGTGGGACTACCGACCGCTTTGCCCGCCTGGTGGAGGATTGTGAGTGCTTGACGGTACTCGAGTTTCCAAGCGTCCCTCTTCGGTCTAAGCCTAATCCAGGTTTGCAGCTCAGTCAAAGAGACTAGCTGTGGAAAAGTATGCCTTACACACGGCGATCAGATCTGCTCACCGTCAAGGAAACGCTCCATGCCATAGCCTGGGCGCATGTCTGCGCATCAGCAATCACGGCATGTCCATCCCTCTATTCAGCGGGTGCTGACAGCAGATGGAGCGCTTGATCAGTGGAACGCGCCCCTTCCACAGAAAGTGGAAATGTAAGCGCTCCAGCTTGGTCAATCAGCAAATGACGCAAGGGACGACGGTCAAGCGGTAATACATGACGGATGCGATGTACGCATTTGCCACCTCCGCTCGACTTTTCTGGGACAGCTTTCTCCCGGCCCGTTTTTGGGTGAGATTGGCTACCTTGCTCATTACTTCGTCTCAGTCTTTCTCCACCTGGAGGCATGAACCAGACCAGACTCCGAGCAATTTAACCGGATCGTCTGTCCAGCTCCCCATGACGCTGCTGGACGTCATGGACTTGTCGCTCCAGGTGCCTAGTTGCAAGCCCACTGACGTTTCCGCGTTAATTTTTGCTCCTGTCACCGCTACATATTCTTGTAGTGTGTCGCCAGTCAGGTCTATATGCCTGTGGTTCGACGCTATGACGGTGACATCTTCGACGTAAACAGACACACTTCTACACTCTAGATTACGCAGGACACACTCGAAAACCTCCAGCTTCCACAGTAATAATTCAGGAGTCAGTACATACAGAAATGAGGAGAGAGGGCACTCTTGACTAAATGGTTCAGACAGGAGACCAATCACCCGAACAACTGAGCAGATGCCACTGTACAAAGCAGCGATCCAACCGCGGAAAACTAGACCGAAACCGGCTGCCTTGAGAATAGCCGCGAAGTATTAATGATCGACCCTATCAGAGGCGTTAAAATTTCCGTGTTTTCCTCCATATTGAGGAAAATTGCCGCTACCAGCCAGTCTTCCTCAATTTCAGGTGGCACCCTACCGATTCGAGCTCGGGCCGCGCGCTTTCCGCAGTACGTTGGTAGGAGTGCCCATTTCGATGATTTTAAGGCTACGGTGGAGTATTTTTCGCTTCGTTTTCATTAACGAAGCGTACCTCCACGTACCGTATTTTCTTCCCCTATTAATAAACGTTACCACGTCTTTAATATCCTTCCAACACTCCTCTATCTCGTCGGCATTAGCAATTTCTGTTTTCTAAAGTAGAAAAGAATAATACTTTTTACTAAAGGCACAAAGCCAATAACTTC
>NC_068987.1:67816711-67819409 GCF_001194135.2 Octopus bimaculoides | reverse complement strand
TGGAAGTACTTGATGTAATCGCTTCTGGCACTTCTTTGGTACTATATTTTATCGATGCTATCAGGATCAAAGACATACTTAACCTCAGCGTGACTTGAACTTCGATCTGATGCAAACCATGGGCGGTGCCTTTAGTAGCACAGAGGTTTCCTGACTGACTGTACTCCTTCAAAGATTACAGTCGATATAACTGTAACTGCTAACACTTCTACCGCCTCTACCACTTCATCAATTGTTATCTCAACCAACTTTTACAAACATAGCAACCTCTGCCTCAAACTTCACAACAAAGTAGTCTATCGGATCTAACCAACGATTTCTTCGCTACGACAAATCAACAATAATGTTGCTGTGTTCAATAATTATATCAGTACTACTAATACTATGAATAATGCTGGTTTCAAGTTTTGGTACAAGGCCAGCAATTTCGGGCTTGTGGGTAGGTTGATAACATCGACTCCAGTGCTCTACTAGTACTTATTTCATCGACTCCAGAAAGTGGAAAGGCAAAGTGATGGCTGGCTGCATTTGAACTCAGAGCGTAAAAATGGACGAAATGTCGCTAAACTTTTCAACCGACAGACTAACGATTTTGCCAGTTCGCCGCCTTAATACTAGGAATAATGTCACCAAAGCCAGGCACCGCACTCTTGCATTACCAATATCGAGGGCATTTCAGTGAGTACGCTTAACTTGCTTGAAACATTAGACAAATCATTATTATATCCCACCCTACTGCCTTAACTACGACACTTGTAATTGTCTAGCCTAAATCAGATTGTGTAGGAGGGAAGGTGATGCATAGAATGACTTTGCATAAAGGTTTGCTTATACAGAGAAACTAATTTGAACTAAACAAAAGCAAAGATCGCCATGACATGTCAGGTCACACTCCTACTACTACTACTACTACTACTACTACTACTACTACTACTACTACTACTACTACTTGTGCTAATATTTACGATGACCACGACCATAGCCTCACTGTGATATACCACTACTTACAAAGATCCACAAACAACCATAAGCAATACCGTCTCATCCGCTATCATTTATCAGCGTTGCTATAACAACTAAATTGTCATCAGTTCCAACACCACTTCCTGAATTAAATTCTCATACCTTCCTGAAAACCATCATTATTCCCAGTGTACTTTCTTAATAAAAAATGCACCTATCCCTCCACTAATATCATCACCACCGCTAACAAGAGAGCCTGCATTTTGGTTACTCGATCTTCTAGAAATAACAGTCAAATACCTCTCAATTCACTCTTTAGAATTTTAAAAGTACATGCTGGGATAATGACGTTCTGGATTCTCAGCAGGGAGAAAGGACGTAATGTCCATGGCTGCCATGTGTTTGATGAGAGCTAAATAATATAAACAACAAACTGAGCCAATAATTAACACTACGACTAGTACCATCAGGCAACCACCCCCACCACACCATTATTTGTTCTATTCCCTGATGTTTCTCTGTACCTCCAATACTTTCAGCAGCAGAAAGAAAAATCTCCCACTATTAATACCGACACCACTAAACCTACCAAAACCACTATTATTTACCAGAACTACAAACAGTACTAAGGCTACTACCATTATAAATATTGCTACCAATTTTAGCTGTACTACCATTAGTATGAAACTCAACACCTATGTCACGTATACCGCCAATCACCAAGACCTTCATCGCCACCGCCGCTATAAGCCATCTGTAGTAGCAAAGCTAAATTTTTCGCCACCACCACCAGTAACAACAACATCAACAAAATCGACCACACTACAGTAGTAGTAGTAGTAGTAGTAGTAGTAGTGGTAGTAGTAGTAGTAGTAGTAGTAGTAGTAGTAGTAGTAGTAGTAGTAGTAGTAGTAGTAGTAGTAATCACAGATCAACACCAATATCGCCAGCATCAGCAGTAGGTGAAACAGCAACACCAGCAGCAGTTCAAGAAGCAGAACATCCAACGTAACCACAACGACAGTTACCAATCACCCCTGCTACCGCTACTTCAAAAGCTACCACTTCTAACACCAACATCATTAAACATCGCTACTTCCACCGCCGAAGCGTTCAACATTTTGTCCATTTGTCTATCTGTCTTTCATAGGGTCGTTAATCATCACTCTTACCTCCACCCACCACACTCACATAAAGTCTTAGGTTAATTAACTGAATACGAACATTTCAGGAATTTTTCGAAATGGAAATTGAAAATTAGGAGGATTCGAGGAACTGGAGTAAAAAAGTAAATAAATGAATTAATAAATTAATAAATAAATAAGTAAATAAACAAATAAATAAATGTCTCTGATTATATCTCTCCCACGTAAACCACTCCTTCGTTTTTTCTATGCCTATCTCTTTTTCTATCAATCTGTCTTGCTTTCTCAATTTCTCTGTCTGCCGCATTCACTCTCAATTTAGAGAAACACACATATGTAAAATCACTCTACTTCCCTTATTCTCCCTCCTCCTCTTTCTCTCTCCCACTCTTTTTCCCTTTCTTTCTTTCTTTCTTTCTTTCTTTCTTTCTTTCTTTCTTTCTTTCTTTCGTTCTTTCTTTCTTTCTTTTACTGTTGTTCTCTCTCATTCTCAATCTATTTGTCTTACACTTCAACACGTACAAATATACCGAAATTTTAAACACACACACACACTCACAAACATATACATTTATACATATATATATATA
>NC_068987.1:67805805-67816541 GCF_001194135.2 Octopus bimaculoides | reverse complement strand
TATATATATATATATATATATATATATATGTATATATGTGTATGCGTATACATACATAGATGTAAATATGTAGATGTATATATATATACGTACCTGTGTATATGTATGTGTGTGTGTGTTTATGCATGTATGTATGTATGTATGTATGTATGTATATATTTGTGCGTCTGCATATGCTTGCACTGCGCACTTATGTGCGTGTCTGTGTGTGAGTGTTAGTATTTTCGAAGAAAATATATAAAAATATAAAATTTAAAACAAGAGTCAGAAGGAAGAAAAAGGACGAAATACATAAGGAAATTAAGAAATATTGCAAGATAGAAACAAACGCGCAAACAAGGAATCAAAGAAGTAAACAGACAAACAAATAAATAAGTGAATAAATAAATAAATAGAAAGGGGGAAACAAAATGATAAAAACAAGAAGTGATGAACAATTAAAGAAAGGACATACAAGAAAAACAAGTGGATGCTTTGAAATAAATTGCGAAAAGTAAACATCGGCAAAATAACATAAATTGTAAAATAAAGAATTATTAATAATAATAATAATAATAATAATAATAATAATAATAATAATAATAATAATAACAATAACAATAATAAATCAAATAAACAACACATGAAATAAAGTAAAATAGAAATGAAAGAGAGAGAAAAAAATGAAAGCAATGAAAATCAAGACTAAGAATATAGGCAGCAACAAAACTATCAAACGAAAAATTGAGAATCGAGAGAGGAGAGTTGTGAAAAATAATTAACAGAAATGTTTCAATATCATCACCATCATCATCAGCAGCATCACCATCCTCACCATAATCATCAACTCCATCATTAACATCATGATCATCATCTTCATCCCAACCACAAAACAACAACAACGACAGCAACCTCATTGCAGTCATCAGAAATGATCATCATATTAATTTTTACTACACATATTTTTTTATTTTTACTCTGGTATTATTTGTTCATTGCGTGCTTCCACGGCAAAGCCAAGCGCAGCAGTATAAGTCTTGCATATGGGCAGTGCTTTGGTTGAGTTTTATTTCTGTTTTCAGTCCAAACGGACCCTTTATCTTTCTTTTGAAATCTAAATATTTGGATGATTGATAATTCTTCCATTTCTTTTGGTAATACATTATTATCTATCCCATTTGGCTAAAAATTCCAGAATGTTGTTGTAAAAGCATGTGGAGGAGATGGAATAAAAGAAATAACGTCCAGACTAAAAAAAAAGTCTGTGACTTAACAGATTCGAATCCTAATATCGAGATGTGTAGAAAACTGAAGAATCACCTGTACGTGAAACTTTGAACGAAGTATTTTGTGCATCAAATAAAGAGATTACGAGGTTATCCATAAATAAAACAACATAACTGAAGAGATATTCGAATTGAAGCGAGTAATAGTTTGTTATATTTGAAATATTAAATCATAATTTGGGTCTTTGCAATATGGAACTAATAAAATAATACCCTACAACTTAAATGCAACCAAGATGGTCTGATAAGGGCCGTTGTAGAAGAACAATTATATGTCAAGTACGAATACGTCTAGCCAGAGAAAAATAGAATCTCAGGGAATATGTAGAAGCAGAAAACAAAACCGGAACTTAGACTCTCAACTTCAAGAATGAGCTGCCAAGACTCCCTGAAAAAAAATCACAATTTGACGATATAAACTAGTGTCTGAAAATAAGAAGGGATTGTTATGGCAGGAACGCCTTTTGCTATGGATCTACTCATCCGGGGATGGAATACTTAAGTCTTTTCCTTCAAGGTTTAGCTTGGGCTAAACGACAGGCACAACAACTATTTGATTGCACATAAACAAATTAGAAGTTAGTTTTACCTGACTGAATGAAGGTGTTAATTAAAACACTAATTTTATAAATACAACAATAGTTGCACATCTAATTTCCTTTGTAAACAAACACAAACGATTTGATTTGATGAAACAGAGACCTGACATCCTGATAATAGCTGAACACCTGCAGGGGAGTTTAGTAGATTGAATCAATGTTGTTGGAGGATAGCTATTTATTCAATCAACCCCCCCCCCCACACACACACACACGCACGGGCACATATATTCGCACGCACACGCACACGTACAGACATCAATCAATGACAGCAGAGTTGACTTCGGTAGATGTACATTCAGAAAATAAAGGTGTGGATTAAGTGATGAAGAAAACGAATCTTGAAATACAGTAATTTTATCTTTTATGTTTTCTTTTCTTTCTTTCTTTTTTACTTTTTCACTCATCGGACTTCGGCTATGCTGGGGCACCACCTTGAAAGACTTTAGACGAATAAATCGCCCCTACTATCTATGCTTTTTAAGTTAGGTTCTTATTCTATTTGTCTCTTTTCAAGAACCGGTAAGCTGCAAGAAATTAAACATACCAACACCGATCGTTATGCAGTAGGGGATGAAAAACACAGACACAGAGACACTCAAACATAAGCACATACATATATATGTACACACGATGGGCTTCCACATAATTTCCGTCCACCAAATCCACTCAAAAGACATCGGTAGACCCAGGGTTACAAAAGAAGATACTTGTCCGAAGTGCTGCGCTGTCGGAGCTGGAACCACATGATTGCAAAGCTAGTTTTATAACTACATAGCCATGCCTGTACTTATATAAGTAATTCATTGTTTTGATTAAGCAGGTGTGTATGCTACAAGAAAAGGACTTTCTAATAAGGAATGACGTAAGAAAAAGCAATGTTGCAATTTACAATAACCGAACGTGTTAAAATTTATTCAGGAAAAAGAATACCCGCAGACAAAGAACATAAATAAATTCTAATCCGTTTCAGACAAAAGGGAAAGGTGGCTGGAGAATATTAATATCATGTATTCTTTTCTACTCTAGGCACAAGGCCTGAAATTTGGGTGGGGGGTCCAGTCGATTAGATCGACCCTAGTACGCAACTGGCATTTAATTTATCGACCCTGATAGGATGAAAGGCAAAGTCGACCTCGGCGGAATTTGAACTCAGAACGTAAAGACAGAACAAATACTGCTAAGCATTTTCTCCCGGCGTGCTAACGTTTCTGTCATCTCGCCGCCTTAATCTTTTATACTCTATTGTACGCAATTGCATAAAAATATGCCTGACATAGATTGAATTATTTAAACATCTATCTTAAGACATTCCTAGTTCATCGTAACACGAACATCTTTAGTATTAATAATAATTTGATTCCACTGATATTATCAAGTATGCAAAAGTATTTTCATGTATAGCAGTTTGAATATTGTTTTGTGTTTTCTTTATACTCATAATTAATGTCACCGTTTACCTTGTAAAACAACATGGATTATGTTTAGATATGACTTAGCTAGATATTTCTGTCATCCATTACAAACACAAAACAAATATTATTGCAACTTTTCTGTTGACGATTGCTAATTACTGTGACTGCATTTATATTTATTCAACCGCCTCTGTGCAAGGTTCCGTTTGAATGTATAGATATGAAAATTGCTTACAAGAGTGTTTTTTTTTTATCTACGTGTTGTTAGGTTTGTAAGTTACCGGCAACAAGTTTTCATGGATCCACATCTATTTATTAGGAGCGAGAACAAGGAAAGAAGGGTGAGAGTTTTTAACCGAATAATGGTAGGGTTTCCAAATAAACATTCACTATTTCGCATTAGGTCTTCTTCCTTTGCTATTGCATAAAACGGCATCCTATACTACGAAATAATATTTCAACTACACAAGGAATTTAACGCAATCACCTACCCATGATAGCCACAACTACAGCGCGATAGCATTAGTAAATATAAGGTAAACATTTACTATAAAATGTGATAATGATAACAGTATACAGACACCAACGTTATTAGTATCATCACAATAATAAAAACAAAGAGCAACATCCATGGACGAAGCGTCTACACTGTCACTTCACCTGTAAGAAACAGTAGTTATTCTTACTTATATCACACACTACATCTCATTAATAATGGCGCACATTGAATCTGGAATTCATCTACCGTCTTGATGTGGTAACCCTTCAGCGACTATTTCGATCTGGAACACACGACGAAGTAACATAATGACAGAACAGGCTGATACAGAGTGTGACGAGCGACTAGTGTTTTTATTTTTATTTATATATTTGTCAAAATCATGATGCATGTTCAGGCCTTGGTGTGATTCTTAACTCATAATCGATAGTAAATTCGTGAGAGATGTAATGGATTTTTAGACTTAGTTGCGTTCTAGAAGCTTATGTACATTTTTTACCTTTTGTTAGCCATCGTCCCCAAACGCGCATCGTTAGTAAACAACATCTAGCTGGTTCCGAAATAGATGAGTTACATAGAAAATGCTTTTGTCGAAAGGATGATGAAGCATTTCTAGGGACTCTGTAGCAGATATTAGGATGGAAACCTAATACGGAACCGCTCTAACACGCTGTTAGTAAAACTCAGGTAAAAATTAAATGCAAAATCATAGTATTAATTCTATTTGTAGACTGAGACTGATTTAGTTGATAAGCTATCGAGGTTCACCTGTTACACATGTACTACCGTTGTGCAATTAGAGCATGTAAAGTCAGGATATTTTCCCACAAATGCTCGTACATTTATCAAAGGTTATCCTACTTAGAACATTTTTTCAGATACTGTACCTATTTAATTAGTCTTCTATTTACAACGGTATATATAGTTACTTTTGCAGTGAAAATGGTACTCACCTACCCACGTGACAAGCCACTATGAAGTCAGACAGTCAGTCGTTGTAGGAGGGCAGTAGTAGTAGAGTCGTTATACGAGTTCTCAGTGTCAGAGTTCGAGTTACTGTCAAGGTAGACGTTTCAAAGTCATTGTCTTGCGGAGCTGTCAGCGATAGCACGATAGACGAATCAAAGATAAGACGCGGAATACCGCCATAACATAATAGTGGCGGCAAGAATTTTAAAGTGCAGACAGTGACATACAAGTGGACGAGGATCTCACATTATAACAGTGGCGACGAAGATATAAACAATTCACGCGGACAACGTTGAAAAACAAGAATTTTTTCACGAGAAAATATACAAATCATGCGGACGATGTTGAAAAATTTCTTACGTGGGGAAATTAAAAACTCAATGAACGTCAAATTGTTACTAGCATTTTGGGGCTTGGTAAATTTCAATCAAGTATATATTCCAAACATTTGCAACGTAAGGGCTCCACTCAACGAGCTGTTAAAATAGGATGTCAAATGGTTTTGGTCAGAAAAATGCTAGAAAGCATTGAGGAACTAAAAAGCATGGTAACTTCAGAATTGTCGCTTACACACTTGGATCCGAAGTTGGAATCGATACTGGCAACAGATTGTAGTGAGTACGGGGTAGGTGCCGTACTCCTACACATATGTGAAAATGGCAGCCAAAAGGCTATAGCTCACGCATCACGGACCCTATTGCCCGCGGAAAAAAATTATAGCCAAATTGAAAAAGAGGCGTTGGCAATTATATTTCGCGTAAAATAAGTTTCATAGGTCTATACATGGTAGACTGTTTAGACTACAAACATACCATCGCCCGTTGCTATCGATATATGGATCCAAGAAAGGAATTCCAGTAAATACAGCAAACAGGTTGCAGCGATGGTGCACTATACTGCTAAAATACGACTACGCAATGGAATATTTACCTTCGGAAAAGCTAGAACAGTTTAATACCCACCAAAAATGGCAAACCATTCGAGGACACAGTAATAGCAGCACTAAGAGCCGAAAGGGAAATTAAACACATAATGTGGAACATTATATGGGAGTTACCAATAACTCTCGACCAGGTAAAGAGACACGCGTCAAAATATAAGTTCATTTATGAAAGGAAAAAAAATCTATGGTTTGCTGAAGACCATAAAAAATAGGTTCGGAAAGACAAAACAGCAGCAGTTAAACATATATTCAACATGCGACGGCGCAATAATGCATGGCCAAAAGGTAGTGATCCCTGAGACTTCACAAAAAAGTATTTTGAAAGAATTCCATATTCGACATCCGGGGATCGGAATGATGAAGCGCTTCTGCGCAATTATGCGTATTGGCCAAAGATTGACAAGGAAGTTCATAACATAGTAAAAGGTTGCAGAGGATGTACTCTGGCAGCAAAATTGCATATTAAAAAATGGGACCCTTCGCCAGAAGTAAAATATCCATGGTCAAGATTACATGCCGATTTTGTTGGTCCGTTAAATGGTTATTAATACTAAATAGTAGTTGACAGTTTTACAAAATGGCCGGAAACTGTAAAGTGCAAAAGACCAACCTCTGAAATGATAAAATTTTTGCCCGAATTATTCGCAAGATTTGGCATCCCAGCCGTGATTGTATTTGATAATAGAACACAATTTGTGTGCAGTGAATTTAGAAAATTCTGAGGAATGTTCACGGTAGAACATAAAATGATAGTGCCTTACCATCCCAGATCAAATGGACGGGCAGAGCGTTTTGTGGGTATTTTAAAAAGAGCTTTGAGAAAAGCAAACAACGAGGTCACATACGAAGTCGCTCTGCAGCGATTCCTAAGGGTATACAGAGTGGTACCAAAACTCAATACACCAGCAGGAAACGCACCAGCATAACTGATATTTGCAAGGAAGGTTTCATAGAAAACAAACCAGGCAAATTGAAAGAACCTATGGAATGGATGTATGGCACATTCCAGGTAACCACACCCTTACATGTGGTTGAACCCACGCATACAAGAGGAAGAAAAAGGAAGAACACAGAGTTCCTACAAATAGACGCCAAAACAAAAAATATTAATTTGGAAAAAAACACTAAAATGGGAGGAGGGGTGAATAAAGTAAAATAAAATTACTTGCTTCCCAAAGAAAAAGAAAATTAAAGGGGAGGTGTAGGGAAAACGATACTCCCTTTCCCACGTGACAAAGTTAGAACGCCATTATAAAGTCAGTAGAATTAAGGTTGTTTGAACTCAGAACGTAACGGCAAACGAAATACCGCTAAGCATTTCGCCCGGCGTGCTAACGTTTCTGCCAACTCGCCGCATTACCGTGATGACTAACAATAAAATGAATTTAATTAGAAACAGTACTTACCTTGCTATTGACAAAATGACCCACCCACAATATAACAAACTGTGTTTTAACATAGGATTTTACATCAAGAATCTTCCAAAGCATATACGAACTGGAAATATCCTACACGTTAACCATGCTAGCAAGACGGTGAAAAAGAATCTATTCTGCTCTCTTCACTTCAGAAAAAAAAAAGAAATTGATATCTCCAGACAGTGTCCCAAGACTATCGAGTTGGCTGTAAATTCTCAACGTCATAAAAATAGCAACTGGAGAATGAAAGCGAACAATGTTATTTGAATATAAAGATAAAAATTCGCATATTAATCATTTAGTGGGGAAAATGAAAGATCTCCCTTCATACGGAATAAACACATTTCGAGAGAGAGAGAGAGAGAGAGAGAGAGAGAGAGAAGCAATGACAGAGACTGCATCAGCCTTGGATGTTATGAAGCAGGTGCACCGGAACATGGAACAGACTTGCAAGCAGCACGTCAATAACAAATTAAAATGGATGAAACAACAGCGGAAAAAACGTCAGCGGCAACAATGGCTAAACAGAAGGAAGGGAAAGTACTCAGATAGAATTGATAGAATTATGGTCAACTACAGACTTCCCAGACACAGCAAGAAACAACATTGCCTGAAAGTATATGGTGTGATGTAACTAACCGTAAATGAAATAGCCGTTTATAAATTACCACCGAAATACGCCGTTTTGTCTGTCTAAAATTGAAGAATACTTCGCTAAGAATCTAGAAAAAGGTAAGTCAACAATGTTAACAGCAAATACATTTACACCAATAATAATAATCACCATACTAATGATGAAGCTATAATAAGCATAACGTCAATATGAAGGACAGTATCCGTTGTTGGCACTCCGTCGCTTACGACGTCGAGGGTTCCAGTTGATCCGATCAACGGAACAGCCTGCTCGTGAAATTAACGTGTAAGTGGCTGAGCACTCCACAGACACATGCACCCTTAACGTAGTTCTCGGGGACATTCAGCGTGACACAGTGTGATAAGGCTGGCCCTTTGAATTACAGGCACAACAGAAACAGGAAGTAAGAGTGAGAGAAAGTTGTGGTGAAATAGTACAGCAGGGTTCAGCACCATCCCCTGCCGGAACCTCGTGGAGCTTTAGGTGTTTTCGCTCAATAAACACTCACAACGCCCTGTCTGGGAATCGAAACCGTGATTCCTATGTCCGCGAGTCCGCTGCCCTAGCCACTGGGCCATTGCGCCTCCACCACAGTATCCGTAACAACAACAGCAAAAGACACAACGATAACGTTCAAAACAAAGACTTGTTGCAGACATAAGTCCCGAAAATTGAAAACGACAATTATTTGATACAATTGGACCGAATCCATTCTTTTATAGACACAAGGAATGAAAGTCAATTTGTCCAGTGAATCATTTGGGAAGGTACAAACATTGATATTCTGGAAACTTCGATTTCAAAATAGTTTTGGATTGCCTATTTTTCCAAAGGAAGGGTGGTCACCTTGCTGAAATCACTCTAAATACAACAAATATTAAAGTTTTGTAAGTAATAAACTGAAATACGGGTACCTGTTCATTAGTTTATATTAGTACAATTTATAAAAAAGTACCTGACCATCAGTAACTGGAAAATCGATTCTGCCAGCCCTCTACCTTAACAACAACCACAATAATGACAATAAAGAACAGTTAACCATAAATACAAAAAATAATTGCGCTGTATCCATCACTTCAAAATACAAATAACAGGTGCTTGGTTAATATTATAAGAGATCAGACCTTTCCATCAACAGGAATAGAATCTTAATCGAGGGTTCCATCCACCGAAAATTCCTCACATCTGTTTTCTGTTTTCTGCTCTGCATGCGATGTGTGTGTGTGTGTGTGTGTGTGTGTGTGTGTGTGTGTGTGTGTGTGTGTGTGTGTGTGTGTGTGTGTGTAAATGTGTGTACGTGCGCGTGTATGTGTCTCTGAGCGAGTGTATGTTTGCGCGTGTGTACGTGTGTTTGAATGTATAAGAAAGCGTACACATATATGCATATGTGCATGAGAATGGGTGTATGCGTGTTCGTACCCGCGTGTGTGTGTATAATCAAAGAAAAGCTATTGAAGTAAAGAAAAATATCTAAGAAATTATTATCTCTTTTTAATCAGCAGTAATCGGATTTCTAATATATTTTTTTTCATAAGAATGTATTAAAGTAATCGCAAATTGCTGTGTTGAATTTTTTTTTGTGAGATTTTTTTACGTTTTGATCTAGGAAAATATTTTTATTCTGCATTATTTATCTTCTATCAGCAACAATGAAATAGTAGAAACGTCTCAAACTAAGAAGCAGTAAATTTCTTTGTAAGTAGACAAATGTTAGTGCATGAATTCGTGATAAATGTCCTTGAGATATGAAAGCAAAATGGTATGCTGTAGCTAGATACTTATACACAATAAACTAGTGCTATAAAGACATTCCAAAGAGGAGACAATAATGAGAAAGAAAAACTTGACACCTTTAATAAATATACACCAGCTGAGCATTTTTTTTTTTATTGGAAGTGATACGGAAAAATAATAGAAAATATACCAAATATAAATTTAGAAAAGAAAAGAATACGGAAATTTGAATGTGAAGCGGTAACAAAAGAAAAGAAAAATCAAATGCAAAGTAGCTAAATTCCAATTCGAAGAAAATTATAAAATTTGGGTTTAAAAAAATAAATTACAAAAAATTATTCTCATTTACACTTCCAATAATTTTGTGAAGTGTCAAAATCAATTTCGAAATTTAAACATCTGAATCCAACTTACAATTCCAGAGAAAAGAAAATCGTATTTTTCTTCTTCACATTTCATTCATTATAATCTACTGAGATGCGTTTGAATAATTTAGGCGAGTTGTTTAATAAAGAAAATCAGCTACAAAGACTACAAAACCTGAGAAATGACAAGAGAAAAAAGAACTAAGTAAAATGTTAAAGTACAAAGAAATAAAAATATAAGAAAAAGAAAGAAAATCAGTTTGATCGGTGCAAAGTCTGAGAAAATCAGGTGTAATGAGGAACGTTATAAATAGACCTTGTAACGTGCTATGCGAGGTTATTTCACGTCCTAGTTTGAATGATTTCACTTCAATCGACTTCTTAAAACCATACATGTTTTTCCTCCAATGCAATTATTTTAAAACATTAAACACCTAAATTTTATTTTTAAGGTTAAACGATGGTATGTCCAAAATGATATCAACTTACAATTATATATAAACGCACGTATACTTGTGTATGTCTACCGTGATCGTCTAATGGTTAGGACCCCACGTTGTGGACTTGGTAACCCAGGTTTGAATCCTGGTCACGGCAGTCTCCCTAAAATACTGGCGGTGTCCCATCATGGCCACAGCCTTAGGGCTGAAACGTATGTAAGAATAGATAATAAAAGAATACACACACACACACACACACACACACACACACACACACACATGTGTATGTATATATTTGACTGCGGCCATGCTGGAGCACCGCCTTTAGTCGAACAAATTGATCCCAGGACTTATTTTATAAGTCTATTTTGCCGAACCGCTAAGTTGCGGGGACGTAAACACACCAACATTAGCTGTCAAGCGACGGTGAGGGGACAAACACAAACGCACAAATA
>NC_068987.1:67804219-67805395 GCF_001194135.2 Octopus bimaculoides | reverse complement strand
ATATATATATATATATATATATATATATATATATATATATAGAGAGAGAGAGAGAGAGAGAGAGATAGATAGATAGATAGATATGTATACACATGTATATATATTATGCATATATACATGCATTGATGCATACATGCATATATACATAAATATAATTGAAAACATTGGAGTGAAAATGAAACGCTACGGTTGGACATTTGATCTTTAATCACTACAAGTATTTCCAGGCAATGTAGTTCTCCAAGTGTACAGGTACTTAATTATGCAATTGTTTCCCTGCCTTATGAAATCTAGTTGTGTTTCCTTAGGCGATATGTAAATGTTGTCTCCGTAAGTTTAAAATCCTTGGCTTCATGAACATCCTATCTGTCGGCCATTGCCTGAATTTAGTAGTTGTTACTGAAGGTCCGTTGGCAAACTACTTTCAATGTGCAGATGTAGTGGAATGGGATTCTAGTACTGTTAACGTAGTTGCTGTTTTGAAGGGATCGCGATTTTATTTCTTTTGTACTGCTGATTTGAAATAAAATACCAATCCCTTTAAAACGGCAACCTCGTTTACCATCCCATTACATCTACGTATACAAAGCAGGTTGCCAAAGGCAGTTCAGCAACAAAATATCCTGATAAGCACAGTGACCACTACTAAATTCAGGCCACGACAGACAGACAGACCGATGTTCTTGAAGCCATGTATTTTAAACTTACGGTGACAATATTTATATATCACCTGAAGAAACACTAGATCTCCTGATGCAGGGGAACAGCTGCACGATAAATTACTTGCACACCTGGAGAACTACGTTGCCTGGATACAATTCTATTGATTAAAACATAAATGTCCAGCATACCCCTTCATGTTGACTCAGTTACCTATTCACACAGGAGTGTTGCCGAAATGCAAACATGGAAGTACGTATAATACTACTACTGGATAGCACAGGGTAAATCTGAAGGTGGACTAGCTTTATACTTGCTTAAAATTGGTAGGCCCCCAAAATTCTAGGAGAAGAGCATTAAACTTTTGGTAGAAAACAAGTGAATCGATATGACATCACAGACAAGAAAAAAAAAAACGAGAAAACGGAGAAAATGTTATACGATTACAAATTACAAATTCAAGCATCAAGAGAATAACAACAGGTGTCTTTCCAATGTGTACGACAAGAAATATAT
>NC_068987.1:67799205-67803785 GCF_001194135.2 Octopus bimaculoides | reverse complement strand
TATATATATATATATATATATATATATATATATATATGTATATATATATATAAATGGAATCAAGCGCAGGTGTTATTCAAATCTTTTTACTTCCGACCATAATTAATTTTTAAGTATATAGTTGTAAGAATATAATTATAAATAAGGGATCTGTAGTGCCAACGCCTATACGCTAGAAGTAAATGTCAAATGCCTATAAGCGACTTTAAATTTGTTCTCTATTTTATTATACCACAAAGCCGAATGCGAAAGAAGGGGTAAGATTTCCGATAACCCTCTATCTTAATATTTCATGTTTTGTAATACAAATTACTTTACACTCCTTCAGTAGAGATACACCGACAATATATAAGCGAAAAATACATATACACCTTCTTGCCCATTGCCTCGCAAGTCGGCATTATATTGCAATACAATAAACAAATTTAAAGTGGCTTGTAGAAATTTGACATCTGCTTCTAACATATAGGCGTTGGCACTCCAGAGCCCTTAGTTATAACTATATTCGTATAATTATATACTTAAAATACATACACACACATACACACACACACACACACACACACACACACACACACACACACACACACACACACACACACACACACACACATATATCCAGTATATGCAACTCAGGCAGAATTCAATTGAAATGGCATCTATGTATCATACTTAATACAAACCAGATTTAAGATCTTTCTCTTCTACAAAGGATGAACCAATGTACAGGAAGGCAATACAACTAGGTTTACTACAGTGATTTTATCTTATGAACTTGCTGTGTTCGAAATACAATAAATTCCACGGTGAGAGAGAAAAAGAGAGAGAGAGAGAGAGAGAGAGAGAGAGAGAGAGAGAGGAGAGTAAGTGAAAGAGAGAATGAAAGAGAAATAAAGAGTAAGAGAGTGAGAGAGGGAAGTTAATTCACCCGAGCACCGGTGAGAGAAAACATTTGATACATTTCGGTCTCTTGTGACCTCTTCAATGGGACATACTCGCTGTCAGTCACATGCTCGGGCAAGAATTCATCCTCTCTGACATAGAAAAATAGAATAAAACATTCACAGATCTTGCGAATAGCTGCTCGACCGATTAAATCTCCAGTATAAGCAACTAAGGCAGTATTTAATCAAATTAATCATATTTAATGTATACATGTCGAAAGTCCAGTTACTGCAGTATATATCCTGAAATAATATTCTCTTAGGCTTTGTCATTTTTCTATATCTGTCGACAAATTCTTTTGTGTGCCTGCGCCATTGGACTGGCCCAGGAAACACATCTGTCCTTTCCGTTGTCGCATCTGGGACGAATATTCCTTTTTCTCTGATATTTAGTGTGTGGTTAATACAACACGTCCATAAGAGACGTTGTATCAGATCAAATATTACTACAGCTGTCGGCCTATCGACAGAATATATACGTTAATTATGATACATAGATAGCAATAACATACATACATAGATTTACACTAATTTGTCTACTGCCTCAAATCTTTTCCATGATAAAATATAGTGAATAGAATTCTTACAAGTTCAAATAACCCTCAAGGTTATTTGAGCTGGGAACAAGTTTGTATTTATACAACTTGCGCTGTCAACTGGTATTTTGTTTGCAGTGAGCCGCTAAATAGCACAGCTATTCATTGAAAGATGACGGGAATTTCATAAGAGTGACCCGTCTCTCCTGTCAGTTCATCGCATCTGCTTTTTTTGGTTTCTGTTCCTGACGAGAAGATAACCACGCCGAAATACATGCATCCAAGTGGGTGGTTAAGGAGTGTTGTGAACTGACTTGGTTGTATTCATATCTATTTGTCAACAGCGATATATTTTCTGATTGACGAAGTAGAGTGAATGACTTTCCTACGGGTTCCAATGAGCCTCAAGCATATAAAGATAGGAAAAACATATTTTACAGAGATAAATAGATAGATGGTCATCTGTAAGTACGTACAGACTAGAAATTACTTTAAAATATATATGTCCATCAATACACAAGCCTGTAGAAAATGAACGGACAATATAACGTTGTTTTACACTGTCTGTGTATCTACGTATATTTGAATAAGTACATGATATGCGTGTGTATTTATGCGAGTGTTTTTATGTATGTATGTAGATAGTGAAAGGGAGAGAGAGGGGGACATGGAGAGAGAGGGAGAGAGTGCGAAAAACATAAAGAGATTGGGAGAGTGACAAAGGCACAAACAGCTGAAGAGAGTGAGAGAGTTAAACAAGGCGGAACACAGAGACAGACATACAGGCAGACTAACAGACAGAGATAGAGTGAGATGTTTAGTAAGAAGGAAATACCGACAAAAGCAACCAACTATATGACGGCGATGTATTTAACTAGAAAAGATTTGTGGTAGGAGAGAAATAATTGTGAGAGACAGTGAATGTGACAGAAGTTAGTGGGAAACAATACAGGTTCCATGAAATCTAGCAAATCTAATGCAAAATAATGCAAAATGATGTAAAACTGAAGCAAATACATTCAATTATTCCAACTTCACCCTAGAAATATTCCACGCAGTTCTGTAAATAAGGAGGTGCTTACAGATACTCTCACACACTCAAACACGCACACATACATATGTATGTGTATATATATATATATATATATATGTGTGTGTGTGTGTGTGCGTGTGTGTGTGTGTGTATGGATAGATAGACAGATATATATATATATATATATATATATATATATATATATGGAGAGAGATGTACGTGCATGAACATTCTCATACAACGTTCTTACACGCGCATACCTTTATACGATACATTATACATACATTTATGCATATGGCACACGGCCACTTGCATGTGTCTCCTTAAATATGCTGTGAGTTTATGTATGCATGTATGTATACACGCATGCATACATGTACGTATGCATGTGTGGGTTTGTATAGATAGATAGATAGATAGATAGATAGATAGATAGATAGATAGATAGATAGATAGATATATCGTTATACTTTTCTATCGCACGGAAACATACGAACTTGCAATCAATCATTGGTTCAAGTTTCTTACATGTGTGTGCCTACACAAACACACATGCACATGCATACTCATAAACATACATAAACGCACAAAACACACACACACACATACACAAACATAGACGCTAACACGGACGGAAACTTTTATGCACATACATACAAACAAACATGGACCACATTGACGGATGCACTTAGTGATACTACAAGATTTAATTTTACACACACACACACATCCGTTCAATCACAAACACAACATCGACGATAGCATACATCTGTGCATATACAACCACTCACTAACTCACCCACACACACACTCGTTTACTAACTCATTTACACAACATAGACACGCACGCACACACAAACATTCACTCTCTCTCTCTCTCTCTCTCTCTCTCACACACACACACACACACACACACACATACGTTCCTCTGTAACATGTGCATTTGTAAAGGTATTGTGATGCTGCTGGCTGCCAAATGATTAGTAAGAATGAGCGGTAACAGCGCTGCTCTTAAACCAGAGACTGGATAACCACTTCGTTACCCAATGGATAGAATTAGATTAAAGTCTTCTTTAGAAGTGCGCGTGTATAGCATGCTACATAATCGCAGCTTAGAAACCCGAGTAGCTAGCTTTGCGTTGGTTTCCATAATCAGCAGAATGGTGACTTAAGATGATGACCAGATGAGGCTCAATGGACAAATCAATGATATATAAATTCCTTTGTCTTTCGTTTCTACTCACTTTCATTCCCCACTCTTTGTGCTTTCTTTCTTTCTTTCTTTCTTTCTTTCTTTCTTTCTTATTTCTCTTTAATGTCTCCTTCTTTATCCCATTTCCTTTCTTTCATTCTCATACTCTCTTTCATACAATCTATTTTTCTTCCTCTCTGTATCTCACTCTCTTAGTTCAGATGAGACTCAATGGACACATCAATGGTATTGTCTTTCCATTTTCACCCCCCCTTTAACCTCTCTCTCTCTCTCATTTGTTTCTCTCTTTCTCTCATTTGTTTCCCTCTTTCTCTCATTTGTTTCTCTCTTTCTCTCATTTGTTTCTCTCTTTCTCTCATTCTCTCTCTTCTCTGTCACTCCTCTCTCTCTCCTCTCTCTCTCTCCTCTCTCTCTCTCTCCTCTCTCTCTCTCCTTGTCAATGTCTCTTGATTTCAATGTCACATTATTCCTCCCATTTCTTCATACATTCTCTCTCATGCCACTCTAATACTCTTCCTCACTTCACCTTGTCCCCGTGTTCCCTTATTCTAATTCTTTGTTCAACAGTCTTGCATCTGTCAGCCACATATAAATTGACACACAAATTCACATGGCATACACGTAAGTAGTCAAATGCGCTTATATGCATACACATGTACCTATATATACAGGCTAATATACTTTAGCTATATCGCTATATACCTGGAAGAACTTCTATTATGTAGGCTTCTCAGTCAGGTTAGCATCGATCTGCCCAAGGTTCAAACGATCTACAGTTAAATTATACATTGCTTTCTCACTCTCACCCGATTTGTCTGTCTATCTATCTATCTATCTATCTATCTATCTATCTA
>NC_068987.1:67797375-67798924 GCF_001194135.2 Octopus bimaculoides | reverse complement strand
TTGAATTCTACGAGATATGGACTCGTACAAAGTTTGAATTGTTTCCAAAGAGGAATTTTTATCCATTCTTCAGCTAAAATAGTCTCCAGTTCTTGTAGTGGTTATGGTGGAGGATATCGACTCCTTACTTGTTTTTCTAATGTTCAATAATACTGAGATCTGGGGATTGTGGTGGTCAGATAAGATGTTCAACTTCACTGGAATGCTCCTCGTGCCATTCAGTGTGAATTGATTCGTTATCATCCTGAAAGATTCCGTTTCCCTCCGGATACAGTTCCGCACCCATTGGATGAATTTAATCAGAGAAAATGCTTAAATAGTCTTGACTATTAATTTTGCCATGAAAAAAACCATTGGGCAAGTAGATTTCCAAGATATAGCCCCCGCCACCAAATCATCACAGATCCTCCTCCATGTTTAACAGTTGGAAGAAGGTAGCGTGTGTCAAATGCTCCTTTTGGCTGTCTCCCCACGCATACTAGGCCTGTGGTTGGAAAGAAGGTAAAGGATGACTCGTCCGAAAACATAACATTCTTCCACTGCTCTAGGGACCAATTCTGTAGGTTTTTACTACGTTTGCTACGTTTGTTTTTGTAAGTAGTGGTTTTCTTATTGTAGCTGTCACATGAAATCCGGCTTTGTGCAGCTCCCGGCGAACAGTTTTTATAGAAACTGGGTTCTCGACATGGTCATTAAGCTCTGCAGTAATTTTGGGAGCTGTACTTTTGAGATCCTTTCTAACGATTCGCGTAAGAGTCCGACGGTCGCTATCTGAAAGTTTTAGTTTCTTCCGGAGTTTTGTTTCGACGAAGAGGTTTTTCCCTCTTTGTCAAAGGCTGTCATTACTTTCGAGACAGCACTTCTTGATACACCAAACATTTCGGCTGTTTTCGTTACGCTAGTGCCTACCATACGAGCACCAACAATTTGAACTCATTGAAAGTCCGATAGATGTGTCATTTTAATGAATTTTGGATTTACTGAGGGTCAAAGATGGGAACAAAACCAGGACAGTGGAGACATACAAGGAAACCGAACGAAATGAAACATGGAGGGTCATGAGACCAGACCGAGAGGAAAATAGTGAACGTTGGAAAAAAAATATATATACCCATATATGTGTGTGTGTGTGTGTGTGTGTGTGTGTGTGTGTGTGAAGGCGTGTGGCTTAGTGGTTAGAGTATTCGGCTCGCGATCGTAAGGTTGTGAGTTCTATTCCCCTCGACGCGTTGTGTCCTTGAGCAAGACACTTTATTTCATGTTGCTACAGTCCACTCAGCTAGCAAAAATGAGTAGTACCTGTATTTCAAAGGGCCAGTCTTGTTACACACTGTGTCACGCTGAATCTTCCTGAGAACTACGTTAAGGAACATGTGCCTGTGGAATGCAGTGCCATTTGCACTCTAATTTCACGAGCAAGCTGTTCCGTTGATCGTATCAGCAGGGACCCTCGTCATGGTAATCGACGGATTGCTCTTAATATACATATATATTATTTATGTTACTATTTAATTGAACGCCACGCATTCATTTCCAAGTAAGTTTATAT
>NC_068987.1:67791814-67797191 GCF_001194135.2 Octopus bimaculoides | reverse complement strand
GAGACCGCGACCTGTTCACTGACAAAATTCTGTACTGATGCAGCACAGAATTTTGTCAGTGAACAGGTCGCGGTCTCAAAGCGACGAAAATATTTTGACAAATTAAATTTAAATGTTGAAGTGAATCTAACGGATTTTGTGTTATTTTAAATGGCTTATAAACACCTTCCACGCTGCAATTGTTTTCGTTCCAGCACACAATCTCAGATCAGGTCACTTGCTATGCAAGTACATCTCCGTAATATATATATATATATATGAAGAATAATAATAAATGGAGCAAAACGCATATGATCAATAAGTTCCTTTAATTCCTACACATGTTTCAAAAATTATATGCACTCTACTCCAAATAAGTAAGAGATGCTGGTTTATACATATAATTTTATGATCAGGGAACCATTTTACAAATGCAAGACTTGTGCTGAATGCTAAGATTATGTACGAAGAATAACACTATATAGCTAAGTTAAATGACAGTTAGAAACAAAAACGCTAGTTTACAGGGAGCTGTTTTGGGAGAGAGGCTATGAACGCTATGCTAAGAGTTTAAATTAAAACAAGACATAACGAACCGCAGAAAATTCTTAAAATTAATAATAATGGTACTAAAAATTTTTATTGTAAGTGGAAGGAGAAAAGGAGAGAATCCAATGGATTTGTGTAGAGAGTAAATTTTCTTGTTCGAATAATTACGTAAATAAACATTTAGATGGTAGGAAATTAAAGATGGATAGTAAATATGGGTAAGCATTAATGGTGTATCATATTAAGTTACGGTAATTAACCTAAATAAATGGCAATACAAGGTACAAAACTATAAAGTAATAAAATAATAAAAGAATACATAACGTAGGTAAATGTATAAGCAAAAATAACCCATTTGATATAGTATTGTAAATCATGATAAACTAACGTATTATATCCCGCCAGAGAAAAACATGCTGCACAGACACTTGTAAAAACGTGGGCTGCTACCCATTGAACAGAAAGGGTGGCAGAAAAGGATCTGGGGAACGAAGGATCAGCTCTTAATTGATAATCTAATTATCAGGAACTGCATGAGAAGACATACAAACCTGAGCATGAGTTGACTATCACAAAGCGTACGATATAATACCACACTCCTGGATGATAATAACAATGGAAATGTATGGAGTAGCAGAGAATATGAGAGGCCTTATACGAAATAGCATGAAATGCTGGAAGAAGAAGTTGAGAGCAGGGAAGCAAAAACCATGAGAGGTGAAAATCAAGAGAGGAATCTTCCCAGGGGACAGTGTGTCCACATTCATATTTGTGCTGGGACCTGATACCTATGAGTGAAACACTACAGAAAACAAAGTTGGGGTATGATCTGGGAAGAGGCAAAGGAAAATTAACCACTTGCTATTCATGGTCGACATGGAATCAAACACCACAATATGAAGGAAAAAACAAAGAGAGGGTACCTGCGGCGAGTAAGAAAAATATTGATTTCAAAGCTGAATGCCAGAAACATAATTTCGGCAATAAACTCGCGCGCAGTCACAGTAGTTGGGTATGGCGCTGGAATCCTGAAGTGGACAGAGGAGGAGCTAAAGGAGATGGACAGCAAGTGAAGAAAGCTCCTAACGATGCATGGAGCCCATTATCCACGTACAGACACTGATAGTCTATATATGAAGAGAGCAAATGGAGGAGAGAGACTGACAAGTGTAGAAGACTGCGTGCATATCGAAATCGGGAGCTTAATGAGATACCTATCCCAAAGTAAGGAAAACTTGCTAGTGACAGTTAGGAATGAGGGAATATTGAAAGCAGATAAGAAAGGAAAAGCAAAGAAAGAAGTACAAAAAGGACATGAAGAAGAATTACACAAGAAGGGACTACACAATCAATTCCACGTAACTCCAACAGAAGTTGCTGGAAAAAATAGGTGGGTATGGCTGATGAAAGGAACCCTAAAAAGAGACCGAGAGCATTATATTGGCAGCGCAGGACCAAGCTTTGGCCATGAACTGGAGTGTCAACCCGAGAAATGAGCAAGTGTCTCTACTGTGTTGCATCTGCAATAGAGTGGATGAAACCAATGCCCGTATCACGAACGAATTCCCTAGAGTTGCCCAAAAGCACTACAAGTTATGGCGACACGACCAGGTAGTGAAAGTGCTACGCTGGAAACTGTGTGAAAAGTTGGGGCTAAAGAGAGACAAGGCGTGGTATGAGCACAGACCGCAAAGAGTGGCGGAGTCGGAGACTAGCAAAATCCTCTGGGATTTCCCAATCCAAACAGATCAGTTGCTAGAGCATAACCGACCAGACCTAGTGGTGGTGGACAAGGTGCACCACATATGCTATATAGTTGATGTTACATGCCCCTATAACCCACGAATAGTCAAGAAGGAAGACGAAAACATAGATAGATACAACCTCCTTAAATACGAAATAGCTCTGCAATAGAAAATGAAGAAGGTGAAGATAGTGCCAACTATTGTTGTGTCCTTGGGAACAGTATCAGAAGGCATCAAGAGGAATATAAAGGAAATTGGAATAAAGTGCCGAGTAGAACTGTTACAAAAGGTTTGCCTCCTTGGCACAGCCAGAATAATCCGGAAAGTATTAGATAGCTGAAAAGAACGAATAGCATGGTACCGTAGGCTGCAGGTAGTAAGCCCGCTGCGCATGCAAGACTCCAGGAGCTCCAACAAAACCAGAGAAGAAGAAGAAGAAGAAGAAGAAGAAGAAGAAGAGGAAGAAGAAGAAGAAGAAGAAGAAGAAGAAGAAGAAGAAGAAGAAGAAGAAGAAGAAGAAGAAGAAGAAGATTATATAAGAATGATCCCTGGTTTACCATCCATACAGGATGTACAAAAGATTGTCTTAACTGGTATGTCATACGTATTGAGAAGATCATTGTCACTGTGAATTTTCTCACCCTTTTTTCCAGTTTATCTTCTTTGATTACTTCTTTACTTTTTTTAATGTTTTCTCTCTGTCATTCTTCCCCTTTTTCTCTATCACATGACTTTGTGAATGGACAATTCCATGTGCTCATTCTCTGCCCGGCAAGAAATGGAAACAGAATTTAAAGATGATATCGAAAATAATAATAATAACAACAACAACAACAACAACAATAATAATGATAATAATAATAATAACAATGATTTGTTTTATCAATAGTTATAATAAAACATTAAAACAAAACATTCAGACAAATACATAACCAGAACATCAGGACCTACGAATGTATATAACATACTGAAAATAGCACTACTAGGCACCGTTCACATTCAACGTACAGCCCTTTGAATACAGTGATAATAAGAGCACTACAATAAAACACGCCACACACCTAAGGCACATAGTGTTGTGCTCGGTAGTGCAGTGAAAATATGACTACTGAGTAATGATAATGATGATGATGAAGATGATAATGATAATAATAATAATAATAATAATAATAATAATAATAATAATAATAATAATAATAATAATAACAACAACAACAACGCCAACAACAACAACAATAACAATAATCCTTTCTACTAAAGGCACAAGGCCTGACATTTGAGGGGATGGAACAAGAGGACTATATCGACCCCAGTATTTCACAGGTACTTAATTTATTGACTCCGAAATGATGAAAGGCAAGGTCGACCTCAGCGGTATTTGAACTCAGAACGTAAAGATGGACGACATACTGCCAAGTATTAGAGCCTGGCGTGCTCACGATTCTGCCAGTTATCTGCCTTAATAATAATAATAATAATAATAATAATAATAATAATAATAATAATAATAATAATAATAATAATAATAATAATAATAAAGAAATGGAAAAACTTTCAAAATACAAAGACCTGGAAATAGAGATAACTCGAATGTGGAATCTAAAAACAGAAACAATTCCTATCATAGTAGGTGCCTTAGGTATAATAAAAAAATATTCAGACAAATACATAACAAAAATAGCAGGACTTACAAATATATATAACATACAGAAAATTGCACTACTGGGTACTGCACACATCCTACGCAAAACACTTTCAATACAGTAAACATAAGAGCACCACAGCAAACCACAGCACATACCCAAGGCGCACAGAGCTGCGCTCGGTAGTGAAGTGAAAGCACGTTATAAAAATAAAACTACTGAATAATAATAATAATAATAATAATAATAATAATAATAATAATAATAATGAGGATGATGATGGTGATGATGATGCTATGACCAACAACAACAGCACCAAAAACAGTAATAATAATAATAATAACTGTCATTGAAGCTATCACCGTCGCGGTGGTGTTTGTCAATTCTGTGCCGTTTTTGTCTTTGTGTTCCGACTATTTCCTCCCAAACCTCTTGTTCCACCGTTCTGTCTGCCTCTCTCTCTTTATTTCTCTCTCTCTCTCTCTCTATCTTTCTCTTTGTCTCCCCTCTCTCACCCCACCTCTCTATCTCACTCACTCTACTTCACTGTCACTGCTTTCCTATCTATTCTTTGTGTTGTTCCATGCTCTGTTCCATTCTCTTCAGCTTTGCTCTAGCAACGATCCAACCACTAACTGCTGACAATACCAACAAATAAATAAAAAGGAAACAACGAAAAAAAAAATACTGAGTATCTCCCTCCAACGATATTTCGATAGTTCAATTAGTCTTTGTCAGAAATGTCTGTAATAATGGTTTCCAGGGAAATGGTTTTGCTTCAAAATTATTGCCTCTGCCTCGACACCATCCTCCATCTACGTCATCAGTTTTCCGTTCTCTGTCACCACCATCCATACACATTTCACAAACATTTCGTCTGTTTTTCTATTTATTTTTCACCTTTTTACAAAAAACAAATGAAAACAATCCTTTGTTTCTATAACTTCTTTCTCCCTTTCTTTCGTTTTCCCTTTCTGTCTTTCTTTCTCGCTCTCTCTTTATATACATTTATACATACATAAATATATACTCACGCATGTATGTAAATTTAAATACAAACACACGTGTGTGTGTTTAGTGTATGTGTGCGCATTCTTGTTTGTGTTAGCATGTGTATTGCGTGACTGCACATCTCTTACTAAGACTGTTTGTACAGAACTCTCCCCGTCTCTCTTTCTCTCTTTTTCTCTCTCTCTCTCCCTCTTTATCGATCTATCTATCTGTCTATCTATCTAACTCTCTAATTATCCATCACTGTCTTTCTGTCTATTTGTCTCTTAATTTGCATATCTGTTAGTTTATCTATCTATCTATCTATCTATCTATCTATCTTTCAATATATCTAGCTGTCTGTCTGTATCTAGGTAAGTTTGCGTGCACTCGTGTATATGTATGTGTTTGTATATGTATTCGTATATACATACTTATATATATGTTTGAGTATATATGTATATATATATA
>NC_068987.1:67789179-67790651 GCF_001194135.2 Octopus bimaculoides | reverse complement strand
GTGTGTCACATAGCTAGCTAGAGGCGATGGCTTCTTGGAGCTAATTCACGGCAGCTTTCGTCCTAATTTTGGGACTGCCATGTTGGCTTGGCGATAACTATTAATATATATATATATATATATATATATATATATATATGCAACTATGAAAGTGTGCGTATATGTGTGCGTGCGTGTGTGTGCCTGTACATGTCTGCATGCGTTCCTGTTTGTCATATATGAGGCATATAGGCCAACACCTGGGAGCTAAGTTATAGGTTAATTGGCATTTTGTCGATCACCAATGTGAGTATATATAACTGGAATAGCAGAATCATAAGAGTATTGGACAATATGTTGTGTTGCATTTAGTTATGGTACTTTACATTTCTGCGATCAAATCCGAACGAGTTTGCGTTTGCTATACATCGTTCCGAATTGAATATATATTCTATTCCACATACAAGATCATGCGCTGCTCTCTTTATTTTGATATGGGACCACCACCATGTCTCACACATATGGCTGTAATGTTTCTTATTTCTTTATTGCCCACAATGGGCTAAACACAGAGGGGACAAACAAAGACAGACAAAGGGATTAAGTCGATTATATCGACCCCAATGCGTAACTGGTACTTATTTAATCGACCCCGAAAGGATGAAAGGCAAAGTCGACCTCGGCGGAATTTGAACTCAGAACGCAAAGGCAGACGAAATGCCGATAAAAATTTTGCCCGGCGTGCTAGCGTTTCTGCCATCTCGCCGCCTTTTGGTTGTAATGTTTCTGCTTGGTGCATCCTTACCTGATAGGTAGTCCTAATGGCTATATCGGGTTTCGTATATTTGTACCCCATTATCACTTTGTTGGCATGCATTGCTCTCTCATCCACTAATAATAGTGATAATGATGATGGTGCCCTGATACGATAACAGACAGTGGCTCACATGGCTTCTGATCTTAACTGATTGGAAGTGTTCTCCTGTACATGTTTTTGTCTTGGTATATAAGTTGAGCTACAAAAAATATTCTGCTCAATACCATAGATTTACTTGTCAATTGCTTGACCTTAACCAGTCGAGAATGTCCCTTAGAAGCTGACAATATGTGCATCGCTGATCACAAGTAGAAGTAGTAGTGGGAGCATCATAGCCATGTGTTGAGAGTAATTCTTTGGGGTCTGAATAATTCACCTTTGAAAACATGCGTATTTCGTTCAAAATCCTTAAACAACCCTCATTTGGTTGTAGTTGGACGTTGGGCAGGAGGAGTAAATTTCAGCACTTTCGAGAGAATTATGATTTTGTCTGCTGTTAGTTCTTTGTCAGTTATATTGATGACTTTTATAACTTTTGGCTTCTCCTGTATGTCTGGTGTTATCTCGTATTCTTCTGTTTGTGTAGTGCCCTGCTGTGATTCATGGTGTGGGTTCTTGGATGGGGGATTAAAAAGTATATATATATATATATATATATATATATATATATATATAT
>NC_068987.1:67785884-67788061 GCF_001194135.2 Octopus bimaculoides | reverse complement strand
TATATATATATATATATATATCCGAGTTTGTATGATTGTGTGTAGACGAATATATTAATGAATGAAATTCCAACTTAGTTTGATTTTCCTGTTTTATTATTTGCAATATTTACAATTTTACAGTTTTACAATAGTGAGAGTCATGCTCCATTATTGTCAGCTATATGGTCTACGTATGTCTATTTCTATATATAATCACAACATAGTCGTATGATGTGTTCGTGATACATTTATTGGATCGCAAGCTTTCATGGGAGTTCTATGATATCTGATATAATCCTCAGCGCAAGAAATGATTTCATTTAAATTATTCGACTAACAGTTAACACTTGATATATTTTGAAGGCTATTTCATGAATGTTAGGTCTATATTGAATTTTCGTTAGTATTTCGTAAGTATGGCGTTAGTAAAAACTCCATAGTAGCTATTACCACTACTTTTTACTGAGTGTTTTTCTTTAAAAGTGAAATAAAATGTTGCTGATTTTCGTCAATTATAATAGTAATTCCATGATATTTTGCGGCCTACAGCAAAGCACATTAATAACTCGGGTGCATCAATATAATTCTAGCCAGAGGATGTGACAGACATCATGAAGCGATAATAGATTTCGGAACGCTATTACTTCAAATAAACCATAAAGGAAGAGCAAAGAAATGTGAAAACCCTTTACAACTGAGTTAAGTCTCCGAATACCGAATATAGTCATGTCTTTAACATAATTTGTGTAAGTACACACAAAGACAAACACACAGACATATATACATACATACATATATGCATGTATACACACACACACATATAAATTATCGCTCCTAATTAACTTTCGCTGGCATCCGGTGCTATTGCTATTTTAAGAATTGGATCAAAGTGCAATAATGACAATTTCGATGTTAAATTTTTTTTTAATTTCTTCGAACACTTTTTGGCGTATTTTTTTAATATGTTGTTTAGGGGTGCTCTTAGCTCATGCATATTTGGTATATATGTTTGGTAATAGTTTGCAAGCCCCAAGAACGCTTGTAACGTTGTAAAATTTTTGGAGGGAGGCATATTTTTTATTGCCGTCGATCTTGAAGGATCTGGCCTACGGCTATTTTATTGATAAATACTTTATTTCTGGCATGAAAAATTTGCATTTGTCCTCGCTAAATTTAGATCCATACTCCTTTATTTTTTCAGAGACCTTTTTAACATGTTCCTCGTGCTGGACTCGAGACTTACTTCTTATGAGTATGTCATCCAAGTAAGCTATAGCGAAATGCGTATCGACAAACATAGTGTGCATCACCTGTTGGAAAATACTAGGTGCCACCTTTATTCTAAAATGAAGTCGATTGAATTTATATAAACCTTTATGGGTGCTTATCGTTGATAATTTCGAACAATCCTCCTCGACTCCTCCTCGACTTGTAACTGTAAATACGCCTCCGACTAGTCCAGCTTTGAAAAAAAATTTCCTCCGGACTTCTTAATAGGTAATGGTATGTCATCAAACATTTGCTCAAGCTTGTTGAAAAGTTAGTGCATACTCGTATTTTATATTTTTTCTTTATATAAACCGTTGGTGATACCCATTCTGAATAATCAATTTTTTTCTATAACTCCCAACTTTTCAAATCTATCCAATTCCTCGTTGGAAAGGTACAGCTCGCTTCGGTTTAAATACCCATACAGCGTTTTCATTCACTTGAAATTTTACTTTTGTCTTGGTGCACCTACCTAATTCTTAAGAAAACAAAACATCAGGAAAGATCTTTTATAATTTCTTTTTTAAATCTTCCGATGCCTTAATTGGACTGGCTTAAGAACCGTTTACATTATTACAAAAAATATTTATGGGGTGTTCCTATAAATTAAATATTTCCATCCAGTCTGTGCCAAATAGGTTTATCGTATTTTCTAATAAAAAAGACTTTGGCTTTCAAAGTTTTTCCACGAAATGTCACCTCACTTATCATTTCCCTCAAAAGTCGCAATTGTTTCCCTAGAATACCACGTGCAATTTTCCGAGTTTTTTTCAATGTAGGCTTTCCTGTTTTTCTCCATGTATCATCGTTAATTATCGTGATACCATTACCTGTGTCCATCTGTAGTCTCGCATTCACATTATTTTTATGAAGATAAATTTTCTTTTTTGTGCATCGTTTTTCATATATCAAGGGCTCTGCTGCAT
>NC_068987.1:67773987-67785306 GCF_001194135.2 Octopus bimaculoides | reverse complement strand
TATATATATATATATATATATATATGTACATACATATTTCATGTAGAATAACCAAGAATCTATAAACACTTATTTCGATAGATTTTGTTATGTCTTAGAATTTGTTTTACTTTTCCGATTGTATTTTCATTTGCTGTTTACCCAGCTATTATCTTATCCTCCGTAAATGTTGCTTCAGTTTTTTACTATTACTTGTTAATGTCTATAACTGATAACTCATATTCTGCATTATTTGTTTCTTTTCCTTCTTGATACGTATCATACGGGCATAAGGTCCTCTTTGTACCTATGAGGTTCTTGTTTCATTCCACTGCGTAGCACTTTAACCACAAGTCTTCTACGATAGCCTCCTGTTCTTTAATACATTCTGAACAGAATTTGTTGAATGGCAACTGGTGCCGAAGAGCACATTCCACCGCATTAGGTGTATATAATGAAGAGTCAATGGTAGACTGGCAAGATTTTAGGGAAAGGAATGACATAAAGTTATTTTCTACGACGATCTGAATGTGGACCATGGTCCAACATCTAAAGAATGCATGGATATCTATTATAATAATAGCCAAACATTGATTAGAGTCTAAAAGTATATATAGTCAGGATGGGGAGACAACACTTCTGGGTCATTACTCAAGGTGGATCCTTAATTTCATATGCTTATCCTCTCTCACCTATTTAAGAATAACATCATTGGGAAGTTGAGCCACTTACATGAAATGTTGAAGTTACAAACCTGTGAAACCTCTGATGCAGAAGGTATATCTTCTGAGGAAATGTACAACTTAGGTACTCATATCATCACTGCATTTCTTACCCAGCTGTTTGCCCTCATCTTAGACAACTACGCTCTCCCTCAGGATTTCTGAGAAAGGGCGATTGTCAATTTCTATGGGCACAAAGTAAACCAGTACATGTGAGACCATCATTGCAGCGTCTCGCTACTGATTAATTTCTCTACAACCGTCTCATTTTCCACAAATGTTTTTGTGATATTAAAAGTATTTTAAGAGGAGCGAAATTTACACGCGCACGCACACGCACACACATACACTCACAAAAGTGTTTTAACTAACAGACTTAACGGTTTTAAAGAAAAGAAATTAGCTATTAGATGAATAATTTTAAAGAAAAGTCTAAGTATCAGACGTAATACTGGTTATTATGTTTGCACAAACAATAAAATTAGAAATAATGTTATAATTTGTTTCAATTTTAAACTTTTGTTAGCTATTATCATCTATAATTTAGAGCAGAGGAAAGCAATAAGTTTTTAAAAAATAGTATGAACAGCTTGTATATTAGATTTTCATTAGGTTATACATTTTCTTGGTTCTTCATTAAGTTTGTTCTGGAGTCAAACATTACTGTCGTGGACTCGAAGAAAACGTTGGTGCTGATGCTTTGTCCTCAAATCAATCTTCATTGAAATGAAGCAGATTAAATATGCTCCAGTCATGTCTATCCCATTATTCATCGTGTAAAGCACAACCAGTTTAAGATTGTACTATAATACATCACCATATTTCGAGATGGCTGCATATAATTTCAGGGAGCAGATTAAGTGAAGCAATGAGATCCCCTCGCTGTTTGGAATTATGGAGAATTTACTATTGTCACGGTGAGCATAGAATATAGCACCAATCTTATACACCCAAAATCTGATATAGAAAGATTATATTTACCACGAATAGAAGGAGTTATGAACATTATGCAAGAAGTAACTATTATATAATATCAAATGCTCAACCATAAAAATATCCAGTAAAGAGTAATAGAAAATATAAGGGGAGTTACGAAACACGAACAGAACTACGTTTTCGGTCTTCGACGAAGCTAACATATGTAAAACACAGACTGAATCAGCACCAGGAAATGCAAGCGTTTTACAATTTAAGAGAAAAATATGACTATCGTATAGTATGTTAAAGTAATAACAAAAAGGAAAAAGGAAATTAAATTGTCAATAACAGAAAAGGTTGAGCTCAGGGCATGCAGACAAGGTCGGCAACACACTCTTATAAGAATAGAAGTCAAACCTGAAACTGAAGCATTTTTTATTGCGGCACAAGATCCAAGATCGATTTCCAGAAATCACTAAAATAAATTTAAGGAAGCAGAATACAGAATGTAACTTCAGAATATGTGTAAGTATAGAAGAACCGATAACCACGATGTCTCTGGCTGCCTGCCATAATACATCTACTTGCACGACAAAGTTATGATCTTCAATGTAAGATTAAAACAATTACGTAACACCATGAAAATTGTAGTGTACTGATCCACCAAGAATGCTGGTAGAGTCTATTTCACACAGACATGGGATGATGAAGTTTAATCGACCAGGTACTAATGTTTAAGAATCGTCAGAAACCACACAGTCATTCACACGAGATGGTTATGTTTCTCTCAAAAGAAAGTGAATATCATCTATTTTTCATCTTTTATTTGTTTCAGTCATTAAACTGCGGCCATGCTGGGACACCGCTTTTAGAAGAACTTTTAGTCGACTGAATCTGTCTCGTTACATGTTTTTTTTTTTTTTTAAGATTGGTACTTATTCCATCATTCTCTTTTGCTGGATCATTAAGTTGCAATGACGTCAATACACCAACATCGGTAGTCACGCGGTGGTGGGGGACAAACACAAACACAAACACACACACATATAAATATTCGACGGGCTTCTTTTAGTTGCTATCTACCAAATCCACTCACAAGGCTTTGGTCAGCCTGGTGATATAGTAGGAAACACTTACCCAAGGAGCCATGCAGTGGGAATGGACCCGGAACCATGTAACTGGGAAGCAAACGTCTTACCACACAGATTCCCTTGCGCCTAAATGTGAAATATGTAAAAAGAAATGAAGAAATTTGATTGCTGCGCAAGAACACAGGATATCAATAGCAATCTAGTAAATCTCGATAACTCATCATATTTCGGTGCGTTTACTAATATATTTTGCATAAATGTTACCCCACTGTTTCTAGTTCTGAAATGTTTGAAAATTTCGCAATGAGTTTGGCATATACAGTTCTAAAATATAGAAACCATACTATGTCGTTAGTTTCCATTCTTCATTTACAAACGCATCTCTTCACTATCCATACGCATGCACGCATCCACGCGTATATATAAACACGTGACCACATAGAAAAATACACACACACACACACACGCATTTTTTTATAACCGTTATATACTTCAAACAAATGTCAAATTTGCTTTCCTATATGACGTTGTTTGTAAAGTATGTACCAGAAAATGCATTGTGGTCGATTTAAAGAACAACATTCTTGAAGGCAGTACACAAACTTGGGCACAATCTAAACATTGCAGCCAATAAGATATCGAGAGAATAAGATGAACACACACACACACACACACACACACGTATAATATGTACAGATATGTGTGAGTATAAATGTATATATTAGAGTGAGAGAGGAGGATTGAGTGAAACATAGATAAAGGCTGAGAGAGACGTGCGAAATGAATGGAATGGCACAATGTGTGAAGAAAGGAGAAATATTTTATAAACAGTAAGATATTCGACACATTTAATAGATTCAAACTAAGAATTCTAAGAACGGACTCTAGTCTCAATATATTGTATATGGTTGAGAAAGGGAAATTACTATACATGATAACTGCGATTTCAAAGTTAAAGGCACACACATACACACATGCAACCACATACTCATACAAACACACACACACACACACACACACACACACACACACACACACACACACTCAACCACATATTCATAGACACACACACACACACACACACTCAACCACATATTCATAGACACACACACAAACACACTACTAAAAATTATCGATTGAAGTCAATGCATTCAATGAACAACAGCGTGTTTACGAAGCAGTCCAACCATTTCCTGTGTTATGGATTTATGGTGGAAGCTTCGTATCTTATAAATATTGTACACTTCTTCGTGCATGTTCTCTTTGACAATAGGTCCAACCCTAACCAGCACAATCTCGCCCCCTTACTGCCATCTAGAGCGCTGTTACATTTCCATGCATGTTAGAAATATCGAAATAAATCTTCTGCAGAAGACAAATGTATAATGCCGGAAGAATTCCCAGTGCGGCATTAGGAAGCTTTCAACAGGAACGAATGTCGATTAAAATTTTAGACACATAAAATATATAACAAATTTTAAATTCATACTTAGTAGCGTCCTCGTGTATTTATAGCATATCTGCGTACATTACCCTATCTCTGTATGGATGTATGCGAATATATATGCATAATTTTCGAAATACATTTTCACGTACACATAATTATACCTATACATACATGTACAGATGTGTACATCCGTGTGTATGTGTGTGTGTGCGTGAGTGCGCGCGTATGTGTGCTTGTGTGTATATGTACATATATATATATGTGTGTGAGTATGTGTGCATATATGTATATATATATATATATATATATATATTGACAAACAAGTATGTACACTCATAAAAACATACGCACTCAATTGGACATACACGGACACGAATATTTGTGTCAGCGTGTGAGTATAAGGAACTAAATATGTATACATATAAGGAACTAAATATAAGTATAAGGAACTAAATATAAGTATAAGGAACTAAATATGTATACATATAAGGAACTAAATATAAGTATAAGGAACTAAATATAAGTATAAGGAACTAAATATAAGTATAAGGAACTAAATATGTATACATATGTCTTGGTTAATCAATGCACGTAATGTAAAGGAATAAACTCATTGCTTTGCATAATATCTAACATGTACGTAGGCGTACCTACTGCTTTGCACGCATACATTTAATCTAGCACTGACACACACTCCAAATACATGGAGATCTTCATATATTTATACATAGTTAGAAGATAACTGAATGATGGGAAACATAAAGGAATGAAAAAATAGATACATTCATACCGCTTTTTCTTGCATGTCAAGGAAGGGCACAACATTCAGTGTTGCCTTCTTTAGATACAATTAGTTTTGTCACTAAATTCAATATACACCAAAGTTTAGTGTATATTATTGTATCTAAAATGAGTTTCAATTTCTTCATTTCTACATTCTAAGTCACAGATATTTTTGTTCTGTCACTTAGCTGTTAAAGGCCGTGGTGGTACAATATCATTGGTAATTTTATCAATTTGCTTTTAAATTATGCCATTATATTTGTGTTGATAGATATAATTAACATATATTTATTAACATGATTAATTTTGTTTCGTTTTTGTGTGCCCAAAACTGTGCTTTTTCTGGGTTGTTACTGTGAGGGAAGATTTTTGTGTAAACCTTTTCAATACAAACACTTTCTTATTTCTGATCATTGTCGTAGAGACTATATGACATTACCGTAGGTACGTATTTCAAATGTGAGAGAAAATGGGCATGAAACTATTATATTATTCTAAAAGACAGAGAAGTAAAAAGAGATGTTTTAAATCAAATTTCAGGTATATTTAAGAGCACGGTTGTATTTTTATTCACTCAGAATGTTTTCTCTAAGTAATATGCTATCAAAGCCATATTATAAGGTATGTATACTGCTGAAGAAAGTATTAATATTTCTGTAGATATTGAATCTTAATCTGTAAAGGTTGATGTTATGCTTACCTGTTGATTTTCTATTTCTGAATGAATTATTTTTATGCATGCTCTGCAATGTTATTTATATAATTAATTCCCCTCTGTTTCTAACCATAAACAACTAAGACCCATATTTTAGTCCATAATTAATGATAACAATGGGATCCCAATTCTATAAAAGTTTTCGTCACAATTCTAATATCATCAAAAACTATGTCTTACATACGGTTTAGGAATTCGGTTATACGATTAATTAATTTTTTCGATCATATATATAAATATATTTAATCTGGTTTTGATTTCTCGAAAATATTTCCAAATATGCATTTTAAAATCGTCAAAATAAAACTTGCATATTTTCTGATTCAAAATATATGGTGATGGTAGTGGTGGTGGTGGTGGTGGTGGTGTGTGTGTGTGTGTGTGTGTGTGTGTGTGTGTGTAGTGACGGGAGTCTTATATTGTTACTTTGCGTTGGTGCTTGCGAAAATCTGACTAGATACTGAACGATGTGTGTTATTTGCATGGACAGGAAATTTCAACGATACAGTCATAAGCATAACAAGAACATTTCTGTGAGGAAGGATGATGAAAATGCAAAAGGGGACTAATAGGTCAGTCATCGTTATTAATTACAATTTTCGTACCTAACAATACTCCTGTAACTTAATTGTATAAGATCCCTGAACACGAAAAGCAGCTTAAATCAGGGACATGTATGGCAAGGCGTTCACAAAATTTTCAAGATTTATATTTTATAAAAGCTGGAGAGCATTGCAACTGTCATCAACTTAAAACGCGAAAGAACAAATTTTAATCATTGAAAGATATATAATTGCACATTTGTGTGCTATTTGACGGAAGGAAGGAAAACATTGACACTATTAAAGCTCTACTATTGCAGGAATCACAGATGGAAATAAACTCCAGTTAAATTTTCGTTGAAAAAAAGTGGCCTGTCTGTCTTGTGATGAACTTTTATGCCATACACTTTTACATTAGTGATTTAAAGTTGTTAAAAGATAGCCGAATTCGAAGCAAGCGATAGACAACAAACTTTCAGAGTCTAACTTAGATACCGTAGTACTTACACTCCCTCGAGGTCAATTCCATTGAAAGCATTGATCGAAGGATGTTGTCTTTTGGAACTTTCTGTTATGAGGTCCCTGAAGTGACTAATGCATAAATGGATTTCCAAATACAAACCGACATAACACACACAAACACACACACACACACATACACACGAGCGCACACATAAATAGATACACATATAAAAGTATGGCAGTTTATACTTGTGTGCGTGTGTGTATGTGTGTATTTGAAGTGTACATCCCTGTGTCGGAGTGCGCATTAATAAGCACACACTCATTTATTTATCTATCCATCCATCTATTTATTTATTTATCCCTCCCTCTGTCTCCCCCTCTCTCTCTCTCTCTATCTATGTGTGTACACACACACACACACACACACACACACACACACATATATATATATATATATATATATATATATATATATATTTATATATATATATAGGTAGATAGATAGACAGACAGACAGACAGACAGACAGATAGATAAATAGATAGATAGATAGATAGATAGATAGATAGATAGATGGATAGATAGATAGATAGATAGATAGTTGTTGTTGGCACTCCGTCGCTTACGATGTCAAGGGTTCCAGTTGATCCGATAAACGGAACGCATATTGCACCAGCTTTCTTCCTTTTTTCACTTCTGTCTTAACAACTGAGTCACTCCAGAGCCATGGAAAATTGCCAGTGTCGTTCCCCAGTTCTAAAAAAAAGTGATCTCACATTACCTGTCAACTACCCTCCACTCAGCTTTACTGGCTGCATCGCCAAACTGATGGAGTCCTGTGTCAGAGAAACATTCTGGAACTTTTAGAGCTCTCACAACCTTATTCGATCATCACAAATAGGTTTTATCTCTAACTCTAGGTGCTGTAGTCAACTCATCGAGTTTCTCCACGTCATTACCGAAGATATGATGGTAGCTCATAGGCGGATGCTGTCTACCTTGGTTTTGCTAAAGCCTTCAACTCTGTGCCACACAAACGAATCATGATAAAACTTTCTGTAATGAGTGTGAAGGATGATCTCTATAACTGACTGAAATCTTTCATTCTCGGTCGGATTCTAGGACATCATTCTTCACCCTACGATGTGACTTCTGGTGTGCCACAGGGATCCCTTCTTGGAATCCTACTGTTTGTTGCATATATTAATGATATAGGTGCCAACTTGAGGTATGTTACAGTACTGAAATATGCAGATGACATCAAGCTGTACCTCGAAAGAAAAAGAACAGACCCTGTGCGCTATAGATCTTTTCTGCAATCAGAACTGAATACAATGCAGCGATGGATCTCTGACTAGCAACTCAAGCTGTGGACAAGTGCGTCACCATGCATTTTGGGAGGGAAAATCCAGCCTTTGCATACTCCCTCAGCAACACCAATCTCGTGAAGTCTTCTAGCAGACATGATCTGGGCATTATTGTAAACAACGATCTGCGTAGGACAAACCACATCTGTCAAGAAGGCTGAGGGTGTGCTAGCATCACTCAGGAAGACCTTTGTCAGCCGCTCGCCAGCTATCTATGTAAAACTGTATACGACAATGGTAGTCCACACTTGGAATTTGCAACACCAGTCTGGAACCCCTACGTTGCCCAGCATATAAATCTCCTGGAAACTGTTCAGAAATGTGCCACAAGACAAATACCTGCCGTCACACATCTACCATACGCTGAGTGTCTTGATTCCCTGAGCATGAAAACATTAAAGCTCAGACGTCTGGCAACTGACTTGATAGCCACCCACAAGATTATCCACCATCTTTCCAACAACAACCTTGGGCACCTTTTTGAATTCCATATGACAAACACACGCTTATAAAAATCAAAAAGCAACACAGTACCCATGACTTTCGGAAGCATTTTTTCACGCTCAGAATTCGTGAAGCACTGAATAAACTACCCGCATCAGTTGTTAGCTGTCAAGACGCTACATCCTTCATAACTTCTATGCTTCCTGAAATCCGTCAACAGTACACCTAATGGACTTTATTTAAGCTGTAGTGCACCTGAGCACTATATCCAACAATTTCCTTCATTTGATATATACATATATATATATATATATATATATATATTAGTTATAGAATAAAAAGACTGGGTTAACGACTCAACATATCACACCACCTCAATGAACATATATAAGAAATACAACATAATCCGTCAAACATAAGGAATAAGAAGAAGTAACGCAAGAAAAATAACGCAAGAAGAAATAACAAATAGAAAATATAGCATATAGTATAACATTTTTATACACGAATATATTGTTTCAACCGATAACATACAACTGAAAAAAACTGAGTTAATACAATACACGTAAATATCATTTCATAGAAGTTAAAAAAGTTAAAATTAATACGAATAAAAATTAATACGAATACAAGGAATACAAATTTCAAAAATGTAATATAATAATATAATATAAGTTGATATAGAAAAAAGTAAAATAAAATAAAATGAAGAAATGAGGTACCATAAAGTAGTCTATTGGTTGAAAATCAAGGACAGAAGTGATTTAACACCATTTAGAATTAAAGTTCAAAGTTCTTCAACTCCCTCGGGCACATTTCACAACTCAAAACCAGTAGACACCAAAACGTAAGTCCGCACCAGTTCGGCACACACAAGAGCGAACAACATGCACCCAGCAGGTATCAGCAGGCAAAACATGTAAAGTTCAATTCCGCTCACCATGTCCAAAAAAGGTTCACAACACATGAGTGAAAAACAATTACAGCACACCGTAGGTATCCATCAGTAAAAACAATGGATAGTGGAGGCGCAATGACCCAGTGGATAGAGCAGCGGGCTCGCGGTTGTAGGAGCGTTGTGAGTGTTTATTGGGCGAAAACACCTATAGTTCCACGAGGTTCCGGCAGCGGATGGTGGCGAACCCTGCTGTACTCTTTCACCACAACTTTCTCTCACTCTTTCTTCCTGTTTCTGTTGTACCTGTATTTCAAAGGGGCCAGCCTTGTCACACCCTATGTCACGCTGAATCTCCCTGAGAACTACGTTAAGGGTACACGTGTCTGTGGAGTGCTCAGCCACTAGCACGTTAATTTCACGAGCAGGCTGTTCCGTTGATCGGATCAACTGGAACCCTCGTCGTTGTAACCGACGGAGTGCCATCCATCCATGTATGAATATATGTATGTGAAACATATATTTCCAAGTTTCTGCAACTATGAGCCTCGGTTGAATAAAGAAAGAATCTAAAGACTATGATGTACTGAAATAAATACAAAACTTAGAATGTGAGATAAGGTGAGAAATATACATGATAGAAGGTAAATAATACAAACGAAAGAAAAAGAACGAAAAATATTGAAGCATATAAATGAAAACTTTCAACTTAGAATCGAAGAAAACAAATTAACGTCTAAGCCTGACTAAAGACTTTTCCCGAAGACATCAATACCAGGTGAGATTTTATGGTTGTATTTTAACTGTGTCGATTCTACCTTCCTGGAATACTGAATAAGGGCCGATTAACGGTGATGTTCTCTCAGCCACTTCAATTATCGTTGCTTTCACTTTCATTCTACACTCTATTTATTTCTCTGTCTTTTTTCTGCGTCCCCCACTGTCCTCCTCTTTTTTTGAGCTGTTCTCTCTCATTACACACACAAACACACACACACACACACACACACACACACACACACACACACACACACACACACACACACACACACACACACACACACACACACACACACACACACACACACACACACACATATATATATATATATATATATTCCTGTCTTAATCATGGCTTCTCGGTTACATGCTAGCTTCCTCCGCACACTATTAATTGAAGCTAGATAAAGGATACTGTTAAAAGTTCTCTTACACGTTTGCATAGAACTCACATCTATATTTATTGTATCGCATTATAAAATGAAGCCCGTACACACGAGTATTCCGGTACAAGCACATCGCCAGAAACTTATTATCCTACACAGATATTTTCATAGACATACACAGAAGCATATATACAGTAACAACAAATAACCATGTACACACTCGAAGAAACAAAACATGAAACCAATGCAGATATTTACGATATGAGAAAACTGACATATCTTCAGACAAACTTGCTTAAATTGTAGAAAACATAAACATACATATCATTATTCGATCGTTTACTTGGAGATTGAAATTGTTAGTCATCGTTGATGTCGTAGTAGTCGTCATCATCGTCATCGTCATCGTCATCATCATCGTCATCGTCATCGTCATCATCATCATCAACATCATCATCATTATCATCATCATCATCATCATTATCATCATCATCATCATCACTTATATTGTCGACATCACGTCATCATCGATGTAGACGTTGTTGTCATCACCACGAAATTATTAGTCTAGTGTTAATCTTCCGAGGAAAATTAATAGATAAAGATAAATGCCACCGTATATAACATTTATAATGAGTATAACAATGGTATTTGTGTTTTGTTGTTGTTTATATATATATATATATATATACATGTCTCTTAAAGGATAGAGCTCAAAATCAATGCATTGAAGATACTTTATTGCAGCAACAATTATAATAACAGAAACAACCACAATAAGCCAA
>NC_068987.1:67769796-67771744 GCF_001194135.2 Octopus bimaculoides | reverse complement strand
CATTGAAAATATCAGAAAAGTGCGTATTAGCAGTGACAATTACATTAATGAAATAGGATGTAAACAAAACAAAAAAGAAAAAAAGAAAAGACAAGAAAGAAGAAGAAAAAAGAAAAACCACACTGAAAGAGTAAATTAATAAATAATTATTTAAATATTAGTCAGTTGCTTTGAAGCAGTACGAAATTTGAAAATAGATCCTTGTTAGGAAGGTAAGTACACAAAAACAATTCTCTTATAATACAGTGAGTAAGCTACAAATTCGACGAAAATAAACATAGGTAGAATCTCCTTCAGGCATCGATCCCTTTGTCTGACACTTATTTTCGATCCCGTAGGTGATTCTGTTAAATTATTTTCTTCGGGTCTGTTTTTGCCCGATATATTAGGATTTGTTATTCATTGCTTAATTTGAGCTTCAGAAGTTTCCTAAAAATCACATAATTATAAAGCATGAGAATTTTTTTAGTTGTCTACCATATTAAACAGTAATATACAACAAGCAAAAAGGCGGCGAATGGCGGAACAGTTAACGCACCGGATTTTGGATGGGGGACGCTTAGTGACATTTCGTGCGTCTTTGGGCTCCTTTCAAAGCTGTCTGTTTTTAGCCAGTCATTGCCATGTACACCCCAAGTAACCAATGAGATTATTTCGCTATCTATTTTTTTTTTGTTTTTGTCAACCAGTTGATTTTGTCCTGTGTCTTGGTGTCCATTCTGTCCATTCTGTCCTGATTATTCATTTGTTGTTCTTCAGTCTATATTATATAATATATGTTTCTTTCGTTTAGAATGAGATGAGGGTTTTGTTTTTTAATTTTCTTTATATATAACTAAGAAAATGTGATGTTTCTGCATTTCACTATTACGCATATCATATTAAAAAAAGGCTACATTCAATGAGCAAACAACTGTGCTTCACAGACAAGCCTAACCTGAAGTGTATTTCTAATATTTAAATATTTATTGTATACTTGGCACAGTATACTAAATCTTCCATAGTAAGTTACCGGTCGTTAATTGATCGACTTTGTTTTGGTTAATGAAGTGTAAAGTTAATTTCCATGAAATTCGAAATCAAAACGTAGGTATTTAAATAATGCAAGTTATTTCAACGCCCCTTTAAACCACAAATTCTACAGAATCATATGGCAAGGAGTCTGTTGTCTGTATTTAGTTTATATTCTTTAGTCAGGATTAACCTTTGGCATTAACCTTATTTTTCTATCTTTCTTTCACGCACCCTAAGCTTTAAATTCACACTGAGTGTGTAAGTCAGCAATCAGCAACGGAATAATTGCTTGCTTCACAGTAATTGGCAAGCATACAGGTAATAAGCTGCATATTGTGCATTCAAATGAAGACAGCAAACGGCTTTATTGATCTTGGAACTCGCCTGGGACAAATCTCGGATGTTATTGTAGTTATCTTTACATTGTGCATGCATGATTTTCTTCGGGCTACGATAATGCTACATTTCAGATATTTCCAATTGCATTTTCTTCGTATGTCGAAAGTATTGTCCTCTGGGTGAAAAGCTAAAGAGTGTGACGATAGAGCAAACCATAATTATGAGACGAAAGGATAGCGCAATGCTTCTTAATGATTCATTTTATATGAAAGCAGGATGTAAGTTTGCATTTCCCGTTCTTATGTGTCCTGCTGTGAGAATGTATAAATAAGAATGAAATAATTAATCTTCGCCTGGCTTATGTGTACGTGATTATTACAAACGGGAATCTTTATTACAGTGTCATAATTAGACGCACACAGGCAACCAAATAAACATACATGTATTCATATACATAAAAGCACGATGACAGGTTTTCTTATGCACAAGCACATGCACATATACATACACTCCACTCATTTATATGTAAATACATACTTTTGATTATAAACAGACTCACACACACACACACACACACACACACACACACACACAC
>NC_068987.1:67767310-67769609 GCF_001194135.2 Octopus bimaculoides | reverse complement strand
ATATACAGACAATCATATATACGCACAAACGCGCATATATACACCTCTACGTCTGTATATGTATATCTCAGTAGATATAACATACATACTTATACATAATAGTATACACGCACACACACGCACACACACACACACACACACACACACACGCATATTTATAATTACATATACAATTATACATTTGGAAATGTACACACATACACACATATACGTATGTGAGTGCATGTGTGTGTGTTTGTGTGTTTGGGAGTGTGAGTGTGTGTGTGCGTCCGTGTGTGTGTTTTGTGTGTGCGCGTGCGTGATCGGGTTCTTCGCGACTGAACCAACTAATTATTCTATTAACTGTATTTATGTACATCTTGGACGACAGACGTTTCGACAATCAGATGCAAACATCGGTCAGGAAAGACGTTTCCCAATTGGTTCTCTGTAACATTGTGTATCGGAGAGCATCCACAATTGTTTACATTTATAATTTAATATGTATGAAAGCCGACCTAACACACTGAAATGCTAGCATTTCGTATTGTAACTATAACACCGCTGTTCAGTGGCCCTCTATATGATGGCATCACTACAAGCGCTCTACGCTACACTTCATTAAAAATAAATGATACTTCATATAATGTACACTTAGATAACATATACTTCCTAACAAAAAAAACCAGTAGAATAGTGAAGATTATTTGTAGGTAATGATTAGTGCCTGTACCTGTGCTTCAGTTGTATACAAGAAAACTGTTAAATAGAGATGATTGGGACGAGAATGCCTGAGTGATGTTTAAATGGATGCAAACAGCTCCCGAGGCCTAAAACAGTAGCAGAAACAGAAGAGGCTGGCAGTTTGAGTGATATAAGATCAACTAGTCAGTTTGCGTGGAGGCGCAATGACCCAGTGGTTAGGGCAGCGGACTCGTGGTCATAGGATCGCGGTTTCGATTCCCAGACCGAGCGTTGTGAGTGTTTATTGAACGAAAACACCTAAAGCTCCACGAGGCTCCGGCAGGAGATGGTGGCGAACCCTGCTGTACTCTTCCACCACAACTTTCTCTCATTCTTACTTCCTGTTTCTGTTGTGCCTGTAATTCAAAGGGTCAGCCTTGTCACACTGTGTCACGCTGAATATCCCCGAGAACTACGTTAAGGGTACACGTGTCTGTGGTGTGCTCAGCCACTTGAACGTTAACTTCACGAGCAGGCTGTTCCGTTGATCGGATCAACTGGAACCCTCGACGTCGTAAGCGACGGAGTGCCAACAACAGTCAGTTTGCATTTTTGCAAGAAACTCCTTCAGTTATAGTCTTCTAGAGTGGGGCTAATGAACAACAGTGCCCTGTTCAACTAATGACAAGTATTTGCTGTTTGCTTGTCCTTGTATCATCTCGCTTAATCTCAATAATTTATTGGTGGTACGTCACATTGGAAAACAGTCCTGCTTTACTTCTGTTCGGAGCCAAAGTGATAATTCAAAGTTGTATAAGTAAAATATACTGATATTATATTATATTATATTATATTATATTATATTATATTATATTATACACTTTACATATATAATAGTAATGGTTACTACTATTACTGTTGTGCAACTGCTGAATTGAAAAGGGACACGGTGTAGCTAATGAGAAACTGTCTTGCGCGAGGTTGCAACATTTCCAGCGTTTCCTTGACGGTCAGAGGGTGTGATCACTTTTTGTTACACAGGATTTTCTGAAGCTCGTCTGATTGACAGAGCGTCAGTCCTGCATCAGGCGTAGACCGAGAAAGAGCGCTTGGCACCTGGAGTGTAAGCCAACGCCCACAGTTGCACAATGTGGTCGATGGAAGTACCACACTGGAGTTCTATAAGGGATTAGTGGCGAACAAGAGCGACAACGTCTCCAGAGAAACTCTGGGCGTTGAAAAGAATCAATTAGCTGGTCTTTTCCGGACGACTTTCGGGTAGGGCCAATAAATAATTTCCAGAAATTCTGGCCAGGCAGTTTTAACCGAGCTCTAGGCATGGGAGTGCTATCAGACAGATATGTCCGAGGTATGAACAGGGAGATAAAACTGTTCTGCATGCACTCGTCCAATGTCCGGGCATTACTAACTCGTGGAGCTTTGTCGAACAGCTGTTGGCGTGTGTTGAACGGATCCGACTATCAGCCGAGTCCATCGTGAATATTGCCCCGCTACTTTCTTTGGCTGGGAAGGAGACGCATCATCATCATCATCATCACCACCACCACCAAGACCACCACCACCACCACCACCACCACCACTACTACTACTACTACTACTACTACTACTACTACTA
>NC_068987.1:67763473-67767240 GCF_001194135.2 Octopus bimaculoides | reverse complement strand
CTACTACTGCTGCTGCTGCTACTACTACTACTACTACTACTACTACTACTACTACTACTACTACTACTACTAATAATAATAATAATAATAATAATAATAATAATAATAATAATAATAATAAGGCAAACTGGAAGAATCATTAGCACGCCGGATAAAATGTTTAGCAGCATTTCGTCCGTCTTCACGTTCGGAGTTCAAGTTCCACCGAGGTCGACTTTGCCTTTAATCCTTTCTGTATCAATAAATTAAATATCAGTGAAACATGGAGTCAATGTGATCGAACAGTCAGCCCCTCCAAAATGTCAGGCCTTCGGCCTTTAGTAGAAAGGATTATTATCATTATTACTGCAGTTGTTTTAGTCGTTGTTACTATTATGTTAATATTGTCGACTTTGCTGTTCATCATTTTGAAGTCGATAGAATAATAATAGTTGAATACTGGGATTGATTTAATCGACTAAACTCCGTCACCCCGAACTTACTGGCCTTGCGCCAACATTTGAAACCAATATCATTATATTTATTTTTCGTGGCATGATAAATACTTGAAGACATGACATCCCGTGCCTCTTGGCAAACAAATCCAAATAGTAAATTTAATATGACTGTACAACTGAAACCACCCATAGGGAGCACGTTTGATATGATTTACAACTGGAAAGGCGCATAATAATATTTAGAGTTAAGCTGAGAGTTCAGGTTTAACAAGTAGTGTATGTGAGTATCCTAACAATTTCACCGACCCTAGTACTGCAACGTTTCTGGAGCGAAACTCTATCTGTCTTTATAATGAATTTATCAATGTTATTACAAGCATGATTGCGTTTTATTCTCGTTGTGTCAATCATAAATAGGCTTGTAAGCATATTTCCTAATCGCAGTTATAGGTTTAGTTAAAGAGCTATGTCAGTATAATTTCGAAACATTTTCAGTTGTCTTTTGCACAATATAGTGTATTGCTATGTCGGTGAACAATATGCTGTTATATTTCTGTCGTGCTTTTTACATATTATCATATCGTGAGACCGTATGCTGAAGTTTTCTATTATTTCCATATTTTCATTTTCTAAGACAAGTAGTGGTTCATATAAGTACATGAGAGTTTTATTGTTAAGAATGTTCACCTTTACCAGGTAGGAATGTGGGCTTCCAATTATAATTTGCAAGAGTTACTGGTCTACAATCTTGATACATGTATACTGGTAATTTTAAGTGTTTTTCTGTATGTCTAATTATACCTGTAATAAAGATTCCCATTTGTGATAATCACTTATCTACAAGTAACGCTATGAGTAATTATTTCATCCTTATTTATACACTTTCACAGCAGGACACATTGGAACAGGAAATGCAAGCTTGCGTCGTGCTTTCATATGAAATGAATCATTAGGAACAGTCGAACTGTCCTTTCGTCTCATAATTATACTTTGTGCTATATTTACACTCCTTAGCTTTTCACTCAGGGAACACAGAGACATCTTTCCTCTATGATGTAGGAGTCTTCACAGTGCCTTTCAATATGTCTAGAGTTGATAACGTGTTTCTATACTGCGTATACTGTTGATTTTTTCCGACCTATTCGTGCTGGGTTAGTGCAACGGAGATGGTTCATTTGAAACATAAACACACACACACACGCACACACACACATACACACACACGCACATATACACACACACACATACGCATGAACTCACACAGACATATCTGCAGATATATGTAAGGATTCAGTGTGTGCAATATTGGTTATCTAAAACAAAAAAAAACACGTATCTGTTTATATTAAATATGGTTGTCCTACACAGTTTTAGCATGTCTAGATTTCCTATCACCTTTAGTTCAGAGTTTAGCCACAAGCACCCTAAAATAATTTAATGTGAGAGACTTATTCTATATATATTGATTTCCTACTTTATTTAACATAAAAAATGAACGATGATTACTAAGCCATCTCGTATTTTAGAAAAGATACTGAACTTTCTATGGTTTGATCATCAAGCCTGGAATGTAAATTTGGTTTTACTATTTATATTTGTTTATTTTGGTAATTTTATTTATCCGTTTAATTTTGATAACGTATATAACACGAAACGTGAGATAAACTTCGATTCTTTTCTTTTAACCCATTAATTTTCCATATAAATATACTTTCAGTTTTGTTTATTTTTATTTTTAAGCATGTTTTACTTGCTTAATTTCATGTATTATTTATTTGTTTGTCTACCTCTCACTAGCTTATTCTTTTATTATTGTATTTTTTTATTTGTTTCAGTCATTTGACGGTGAGCATGATGGAGCACCGCTTTTAGTAGAACAATTCGATCCCAGGACTTACTCTTTGTAAGCCTAGTGCTTATTCTATCAGCCTCTTTTGCCGAATCGCTAAGTTACGGGGACGCGATTGTAAAGCGATGGTGGGGGACAAATACAGGCACAAAAATATATGCATATATATATATATATATATATATATATATATATATATACATACGATGGGCTTCTTTCAGTTTCCAGTTTCCATCTACCAAATGCACTCACAAGGTTTTGGTCGGCTCTAGGCTGTAGTAGAAAACACTTCCCCAAGATGCCACGCAGTGGGACTGAACACGGAAACCATGTAGTTGGGAATCAAGCTTCTTACCACACAGCCATGCTTACGCCTAATAGTTTAATTTGTGTTTCCTTTTCTCTATGCATTTGCTTTTGTATGTATGAATGTATGTATGTAGGGAGAGAGGAGAAGGAAGGAGAGAGGGAGATGAAAGAGAGAGACGGAAAGACAAAGAGTTATGTATGCATGTATGTATGTATATATGTATCTGTGTACGTATGTATGTATGTATGTATGTATGATTGTATATCAAATCCCACTAAAAAAAGACAAAGTAAAATGCAGGAAAACAACGTACAACGAAAACGGTATAAGATTAAAGCTTGACTAATCTTAACTGAGTATGCTGATTACAAAGATTTGGATGTGAAAAAGAGAAACGTAGATGATTAGGGAGACAAAACAATGAGTGTGTGAAGAAAAAAAAAACAAATAAAAAAAGATGAAAACAAAAACCCAAAATATTGGTGAATTAGAAAATGATTTAATGTAAATGAAATCAGAATGGGGAAATTAATTTGGAGAAGTTTGCGCGGGAGAAGAATGGAAGCGAATAAAAACCAAAAATAGAATGCTGTTATGTGAGAGTAGTTAGGGAGGAGGACGAGGAGAAGGAGGAAGAGGTGGAGTGTACATGTATATCTCAGCCTTTGGGCGTCGACAAGTGGGAATAATAGGGAATGGTATAAGTGTGAGTATTAGAGGAGTGTATTTGTGTTATAAATGCATATGTTTAGGTTAAGCGGTGTTGCTTCCTAAGTTTGGGGTTGATGAGATTATTAGTTGAAGAGCCTGAATATGTGTCTGAGGTTTTCGAAAAGTGTGTTTATGCCATTAAAGATGATGAGAAATTGGTCTAAGATGGCGGCGAAGAATGAACGCAGGTGAATTGTGAACAATGTTATTTATGTGCACTCTTCACGTAATATACAGTATATAGGAGTATGTTTTGCTGGAAACTCTTAGTGGTGTGCTACAGTGAAATAAAAGAGGCACGGTTTCAAAATTTGTGTTGGTATACACTGACATATATATATATATATATATATATATATATGTGTGTGTGTGTGTGTGTGTGTGTGTGTGTATATATATATATGTATATATATATATATATTATATATATATATATATATATATTATATATATATATATA
>NC_068987.1:67761403-67763139 GCF_001194135.2 Octopus bimaculoides | reverse complement strand
AAAACAAGAAGAAAAAACAATGAAAACTAACCAATTCCGATGTTTAACAGCAGACGCGTTTCTAGATCATGATTGATAATAATCAATTTCCTTCATCAGTACTGTATTCCAGTAGTAAATTTGACTATGCTAGCAAACCGTGTAAGCATGGACTAGTAACATTCCACACCGACACAGGTCTGAAAGCATAACCGAATCCACCTCGGTCAGCCAGTTTAACTGTCCTTCCCTCAAGAAATTACCATGTGCGCGACAAGTGATATCGCAGAGAATCTGCGTATACTACCAGGGAGTGGTATTGCTCCGGCATGGCCGCAGTCAAATGATTGAAACAAGTTAAAGAAAAGAATAAAAGAATATATAGATGCGTTTATCAATTCGTTTTGCAAGATTTTTGATGTGAAATCGTTTGTTGAAACAGATATTGATGTATTTCGGGACGGTCATTTTTTCCCGATTAAACACGCGCACTACATATTTTTTCTTCACTCGTTTATTGCTGTTCTTATTTTATTATCTAAACTCATGCCCCTTATCCGGAAATGTTTCGTCACACATCTCTAACCTCTTCAGTAATACTTTTCGTTTTCGTGTGTGCTCTTGCTTCACTTACTCCATTCTGTTCTACTAATATTAAGCTCTGTTGAGCACGCTCTACATCATGCTTAGTGCCATACCGTCCGTCTTTACGTTCTGATTTCTAATTGCGCCGAGGTTGATTTCTTGTCTCAATCTCTCAGTGTCGATGAAATGAGTGCCAGTTGAAAACCAGAGTTGAAGTAATCAACTAGAGCCCTCTTCCAAAGTTTCAGGCCTATAGTGTAAAGGATTATTAAAGCGGCGGAAGGATAGAACCTCTAAAACTCCGATCAAAATGCTTAGTGGCATGTCGTCTAGCTTTACGTTTTAACTTAAAATTCCACCGAGGTTAATATTGTCATTTCTCCTTTCGGCGTCAATGAAATAGATCTGATCAGAATTTTTCGATGATCTGAAACACTGTGGCATTTACAATGACCTCCGTAAATTGTGAACACTCTCGTTAGTTTTCCGGTGTGTCTGAATGCGTTTGCGAAGTGTGAAACTTTCGTTAGTAAGACCAGTATGTCATTTTAAATTATTGTTTTTTTTTATTGTATCTCGAGACTTGAATCCATAATCATATAAACATATATACAATGGAATATAATATGATATGATACATATATATATATACATATATATACATATAAGCCTTCTTACTTGTAGAAAGTATTTATTGGTTAAGCAATTCCTCTACTTTCTCCTTTGTCGAAATTTAAAGTAAATTTTATTTGAAATTATCTCGTATAACCATTTCTATATAAACCAAATCGCCAAAGATTGATATAAGAAAACGATTTTATAGCATATCTACGAGTCAATTATAGATCGTTCTTCACCAGAAGTCTGATATTTTATATATTATTATCATGTTATTTAGACGATTTAAAGGAAATGGAATATTCTTTAATATTCTTCAATTTGAAATACCTGCCATGTCGGATAGATATTACCCATTCATCGTCTTTCTGCAGCAAATCACGTGTATTGTTGTTGAACCTTGCTTTGAATTGAAAATGCATTGTCCAATTATATGTCTTGTTGCAAATAAACGGCAGCGAGTTTGGATCTCTCCTGCGCAGCAAAAGTTTTAAGTTGTTTCTGGTCACTATGTGTGTGTGTGTGTGTGTGTGTGTGTGTGTGTGTGTGTGTGT
>NC_068987.1:67759536-67761103 GCF_001194135.2 Octopus bimaculoides | reverse complement strand
ATAGAGAGAGAGAGAGAGAGAAAGAGAGAGAGAGAGAGATACATACGTACGTACACAAACACACAAACACACACACACACTACTGACATACATACATACATACATACATACATACATACAGCACAAATAATTTTCATATCAACAGTGACGTAGACCGCCTCTACCTAAAACAAAAAAAAAGCAGTCAGAGGTTTAATGTCGATCCAGATTGCCTTTGAATGTCATATCAGATTCCTTCGTCAACATTTTTTATTCACCAAGTGTCGTAGTGCAACCCTTGACCAAGTTTTCATACGCGAAGCAAATAACATTATAACACTTGGAAAGCAGCCCGTCCAGTAGCATTCCTTGTCTGCTAACCATGTACGCATACCCAAAGAATTTGGATGATACTATCGTAAGCTATCATTAGATGAAAGGATGAGTGTATATCAGCAGAAGATCATGCATGTATATGTTAGTTGAAAGCTCCACGGTGACATTAACATTGATATTCAAAGTAGTTTATCATGGATAAACAACGGGATTACTGTCATTTTGAAGGGTAGGAATTTGCAATCCTGTAACAGAAAATCACAACAAAATCCCTGAAACGGAAGAGGGACAAAGACGCAGGAGAAACACCAAAATGTGATAGCCGATGCAGACTTTGCGGAGCGAAGATATCACCCACACCAGAAACAATTGTCCAAAAATTACTTCGCAGTATTTATTTACCGATGAGACATTATGTTGAAGTCGACACACTGTATAATGAGATCCATCGGAACGTCAATGCTAAGATAAGAACCTACAGTATAGGAGAGGTCATAGCCACTCGTACTAGTGGAATGTCCCAGTGAAAACCTCAGTAAAATGTAACAATGATAGACCATAGAGTGTAATTTGGGACGCAGAAGAGAAACTGTGTACATTTGTGGAACTCAGCTGCACAGCGGATGTCATAAAACCAAAAGTTTGTAAAAGGGACAACACCTACGTTTAACTATTGAGAAATTAAGAGCTACTCTACCCAGATTCCAAGTTCAAGTTTATTCTTGTAATAACTAGGGCGTAATAATTATAACAAACTGCCTGGGCACTAATATTGAGAAATCAGGCTTCTCAAAACCCCCCGAAAGTTAATTCGAATATCAGAGATTGAAGCTATCCTTATAACTATAAGATATTTGCTAAACTTTCCAGTTTAGCATTTAAGGGAAATATGCGCATGATTGGACATGCAGCTATATGCATGAGAATATACATATATATACAAATCTGAACATGCATTGACTCCAAATACTGCTCACATACACACATACATGTTTAAATACCATGTTGATGTTGTTGAAATTCCATTGAAGGAGCTTTGAATCTTGTTTAGAAACGTATATATACGTATACATCTATATGTACTTATTGTGTATATATACATACAACAAACATACATATGTGTGTGTGTGTGTGTGTGTGTGTGTTTATATATACGAAGGGTGTATCAAACCTTTTGAGCCTCGTACTATGTTTTTTTTTTCTTTTTTTTTTTTGAGGCTCAAGACTGTTAATATGCCCCTTGTGTATATAT
>NC_068987.1:67747812-67753867 GCF_001194135.2 Octopus bimaculoides | reverse complement strand
CAGACAGACAGACGGATAGACAGACAGACGGACAGACAGACAGACGGACAGACAGACAGACGGACAGACAGACAGACGGACAGACAGACAGACAGACGGACAGACAGACTGATAAGAAAGAAAGAAAGAAAGAAAGAAGACCATCGAAGATACGAAACTTGAAATATTTCAGCGTATGACTGGAGCCTACTAGAAATAGTAGCAATTTCCTTTGAAATCAACGCCAAAAATATATTGTATATGAAGAGAATATATTGAAAAATATGGCAGAGCACGTCTGCATAAAATGGAATAACACGACAGGAAAAGCTCGATTCAAAGTTTGCTCGATGAGTGTTGATTTGGAGCAAAATAAAACAGTAACATTTAAAACACGACTCAATAAATGAAATGTTCCATTCAAACTTAGACCTTACAGTTTCAAAAGAAGAAAATAACATCATGGGATAGAATGATCCTGAAGAAAGGACGGATTGGTTACAGTTAGATTACCTTTCAAGCTAGGTTTAATAATCATTTCAAGACAATAATAATATAAGTAACAGAAGCTTTACTAAGATCGCAATTACTATGTAGGCAAAATGTGTGTGTGTGTGTGTGTGTGTGTGTGTGTGTGTGTGTGTGTGTGTGTGTGTGTGTGTGTGTGTGTGTGTGTGTGTGTGTGTTTCCATTTTTGATTTTTAAAAAGCTTGTAAAAGCAGAGGAACTCTTTCAAAAATGTATTTGAATAGAAGTCAGATAAAAATGTTATAACCATACTTGAACACTGGAACTTGTGGCCTTCTATACCTTTGCTCGATTCGTTGCAAAGAGCCGATTTATCTCCCTGCAATTACTCATGGATCTCATAAAGCATAACATGAGAAAATATAATCCAAGCTAAAATCTATGACCATAAACAGGGACCAATGATGGCGTGGTCACGCCTGGAAAGCTTGTGATCATTGACCTAGGTGATCAAAATCAGCTTGTCTAAACAATAAATATTTTATATCAGCTTCTCGTCATTTTCGTCATGAAAATTCTAACAAAAATTCTTTAAATGCTATAATCTTTGACAATATCTCGTTTCTCTTCTATAATCATAAGGTCGTGGACTTATTTCGTTGATCAAGCCTCGCAGTGTTTCCTTAAGGTACCTTCTTTCCTGCAGCTTCACTCTAATCAGGTATATCAAGTCTCAGTCGGGTTCTGTTGAAGCCGTCTTTCACTCGAGTTGTCACAACCTAGATACTCCACTGGGTCGAAGGCAAAGTGGCGGTATTGGTGGTGGTGGCATTTGAGTTTGCTCAAGATGCTGTTGTTGTCGTCAAAGAATAAGAGAAACCATGGTACATGCTACTAAGTGATACTCAATAGTGATGGCTAGCTGTGCGAGTGATACTCAATAGTGATGGCTAACTGTTGATCTCAGTGATAGAAATAAAGACATAATATTCGAACATATCAAGAATGACGAGTGTTTATAAAACACCGTAGACAATTCTGTTAAATGATTGCCATATGTAACATCTTTGTTGTCTTTGATCAGTCACACCTATTATCGATATCTTTCTAATCAGACGAGCTCCTTTTTTATGCGGACGTATGCATTTGGCATAGTCGTCACACGGAAGCGAATGTGGTTTTTTCTACGTACCCAGCTTTCACTAATTGCATTAGGTACCTATATAATCAAGAGTAGGCACCCTGTTAGCCTTGCTAACTCTGACCAGCGATAATAGCCAAGAGTTGAATATACAAGAGTAACGTAAAATGAAATATCTTGCTCAAGGACACAATACACAGCCCAGTTCAAGAAGCGACCACACCACCCCATCTTGATCGTAACAGCTTAACCACCAGGCTGCGCGTGGCCAACCTAATGTAATTATTATCCCTTGATTTAAGACGGTAAGATGAGATGCGCAGGCGTAAAGGAGATTCAGTTGCTATTTCTAGCAAATAGAGAGGTCAAATAGGTGCTCACTTGCTTGGTTTGTTACATGGTTTCGTTTCCCGGTGTCAGCTAATTGAATCCACTTCCATAGTTACATAGTTACAGTGCACGGGAAGCATTACTTCTCTTTGTACTTCATCGTGGATTGATGTGTCATTAGCAGTAATCAGACACAAATAGAAATCGTTGATGATGAAAAGTTAAGTAGAAAATAAACTGTAAAAAATGCGTTTTTACTATATTTAGTAAATAACAAGGGAAATATATATATATCTAATATTTCCTGAGAGAAACATCAGAAATAACATTAGAAAGAAAGAAGAGCGAGAGAGAGAGAGAGAGAGAGAGAGAGAGAGAATCAGACAGTCAGACAGACAGAGCTAGAAAGAGAGAGAAACAGAATGCGAGAATGAGAGAGCGAGAAGAAGGCAGAAAGCAAGAGAGAGAGTATGAGTGAGAGAGATGGAAAGAACAAAAGCGACCAGAAAGTCACAGAGAGAGTAAAACATAAGGCGAGACAGACAGAAAGCCAGAAAGTGTGACAGGGAGGAAAACAGAAAGCAACAGAGAGAGAGAGAGAGAGAGAGAGAGAGAGAGAGGGGGGAGAGAGAGAGAGAAAACAGAGAAAGCGAGAGAGACAGAGAAAGAAAGCGTATGTGTGTGTATAAGTGAGTGAGAAAAAGACAGAAAGCGAGATAGCGATAAAGACAGAAAGAAAGACAGAAAGCGTATGAGTGAGGGAGGTAAGGCGAGAGAGACTGGTGATGGCGTGTCGAATTAAATGCAATCTACCAAGTACTTCTCCTCGTCTGTAATGTTGCATCTTCTCACACTTGGCAGACTTTGGCTGTGTCATTTATATTGTATTCTTTATTTTCTTTTTCTTTTTCTTTTAATTTTATTTCGTGACCTTTAACACCGTTAAATACTGGGTGCAGCCAGTTGGTTTCAACCATGGGAACTTCAATAGTTAATAAACACGATAAAACACTTTATAAATGTTGCTGATTGTATTACGAAGGTCAAAGTCAAACATAGCCTCTATGAATGCCATTTTATCTTAAAAGCACTAATGTATTCACTAATTTTCCTGGACTCTCCTCTTTTTCTATTGACGTTCGGCAAATCGATTTTATTTTATTTCGCGAAAGAAAAATGAAATTTATAATGTAATTAGCAACTTAATGACTAATTTAGATTTTTTTTCGACTTTTCGTCAAAATCTTTGATTATATTTATTATATTTTTGTTTTTGATTCAAATTTATTGCAGCTTTTTTCAAACTTTATTTTCTTTCTTACGTTTTCTAATTCTTTGCATTATATTTTTGTACAATTTTAGTGATTTCTGAACAATAATAGTTGGAAAGCAGGCGTATACTAAAACATTAGAGTACGAAACTTCTTACCCAATAGACCACATTAAAATGTAATTGTATTAATCAGATCTCACGTTTCTATATCTTTCGATTCTTCTCCAGTATTTCCGTTTATAGCACTGCATCATGCACACATATGCACCCCATCCCCAACACGTACACACAGACGTACATACGAACTCATATACATATATAAATATATGCACACACACACGCACGCATATAAAATATATATACACACATATAGATATGAGTATGTACGCTTATATGTACACATATGTACATATATACGTATATTCGTACATATGTACGTACATATGCATAAATAGATAGGTATATGTGTATGTATGTATATATATATATATATATATATATATATATATATATATATATATATATAGTGTATATGTATGCAAATATATACATACTTATGTATACACACATATACACCTATGTATGTGTGTGTGTATATATATATATATTTGGTGCAATAAGTAAATTGGTGCCATTTTAAATTTTAAATTTTGCGCATTATTTTGGATTTTATCTACTACATACAGTATAGTAGAGTCAGTTGGGCACCCTCAGTGAGAAAAACAGCACCATGACGCAATTCACTCTGCCAGAAATTTGAAGACGATATGCTGTACTGCTTGGCATTCGTGCTGGAAGCTCCAATATGAATATGTCATAGTGTTTCGGTGTCAATCTGAGGACAGTTCAAGGGATTCGGAAAGAGTTGGATGAGTCTAGTGGTGATTATGAAGGTACGGCAGTTCGGAAAACTTAGTCTGATAAGAAAAGAACTCCTGCATTTGTTGGTAACATCAAGACCATGGTTGACAACGATCCTTCCAAATCAATTAAGTCCATCGCCAGGAATATGGGAGTGCCTGAATTTCACACCAGGTAGGTAGTGCATGAAGACATTTGGTATTCCTCATACAAGATGAGAAAGGGCCAATTTTTATCCCCAAGTCATTAAGCACAAGAGGAAAGAACGCGCTATGAAGCTTTTGAACAAGCTCAAGCATCTCCTCCAACATAAAATGCTTTGGTTCTTCTCAGACGAGAAACATTTTTGCGAGGATCAGATGGTGGACACACAGAACAACCGTTGAATTGCCCTGTCCCCAAAACATGTACGGAAAGTGATAAAAACCAAACATCCCTTCAGCATCATTGTGTTTGGAGTGATCACTAGTGATGGTAATGTTCTGCCTCCATTCATCTTTCCAGACAGCGTCAGACCAATTATAGCTGGTACAGTATGCCCTGCCCATCGTCTAAGCAATTTCATCGACATTATTTTGAAACCACTTTGTACCTACATGCCTAGTTTCATTCGGGATGACATCGATTCACTGTCCCATCTTCCCAAAACAACTGAAACAAACGCAATCCTACTAAACTTTGATGCAGTAAGCCTTTACACCAATATTCCAGATGATTTAGGAATAAAGTCGATTAAATACTAGGTAGATAAACATAGAGAAGCAATTCCCAACAGATTCACAGTGACATTTGTATTAGACTCAGTGAGACTTATTCCGGAAAACAACACTTTCTTCTTTAATGGAAAGGACTACATCCAAATTAAAGGCACGGCTACGGGAACGAGATTTACTCCCTTTTACGCGAACTCGGTGATGGCATATTTAGAGCAAAAACTCTACCAGGAAATAGAGGAGATATACAGCACTGAATTTAGGAAGTATATTGAAAAGGCATGCAGGAGATACTTCGACGATTGCTTCATAATCTGGACAAAATATCAAAACACTGTGGAAGAATTCAATATCCTCCTGAACAACCTACACTCATCCATCCAATTTACAAATGAGATGAGCAGTACCAAATTACCATTCCTAGATATAATGGTAATTAAAAAGAACATCACCATTACCACAGATATATATTACAAACACATAGATACACATCAATACCTAATTTTAAATTGTGCCATCCACCGCATACAAAACGTAACATCCCATACTGCTTAACCAGAAGAATCTGTACAATTGTAGAATATTTGAAGATCAGGAATTAGCGCCTGATAGAACTGAAAGAATTTCTGCTCAAATAAAAATACCGTCACTACTTATTGAAAATGGTATTCAGCAGGCTATGACAACACCCACACAACAACTGAGGACAATGCAAAGAAGAGAAAAACAAGAACAAATCATACCATTTATAGTGACGCACAATTCATGCCACCAGAATTTCTTCAATATCGCTAAAGCAAACCTACCAATCATTGCTCAAAGTAAGGAATTGAGGGATATCATTACAGACCAAACTATAACTCTCTGTAAAAGAGAGCCTAAAAGCTTGAAAAAGTTATTAACAAAAGCAAGGTTTGACCTTAGCAACAGAGACCAACCATTCACTGTGCTTAAATACAATGATAGCCGATGCGGTACATGTCAATTAATTCATACCGGCCCATATATGAACACAAAAACAGGGAAAATATTCACAAACGCAAATATGAACTGCAAAAGCAGAAATTTAATCTACTGCATCAAATGCTCGAATTGTGAAGAACTGTATGTTGGCCAGACAGGCAATGCACTATTAGAATGCTCACGTGTGCACCGACAGCAAATTAAAAATCCAGAAGTCCGCCAAATATCGCTGAGTAACCACCTAGCAACATGTGGCCGGAAAATATAAATAATATTTCCCTTTCATAAACTATACAATCCGAATGAAATCGAGAGAAAACTGAGAGA
>NC_068987.1:67744400-67746140 GCF_001194135.2 Octopus bimaculoides | reverse complement strand
TATATTAATTTCTCCTTCTAATTATTCGTTCTCAGCTTTACATCTGTGGTCCAATTTACCAAACATATTTTCCTATATTTGTCTATCTTTTTTCGAAAGGAAGAACGTGCATTTGTCATACTTCAACTACTAATATTCTTCCATGTCTTTTATGGCTACGGTAATTATCGTGTATGAGTTTCGTAATTGTAACAGTCAAATTCTACCGTCTACTTCTGATAAATATAGCCTGTCAATGTATTTTGGTGGGCATATTTTAAATGCTGGCATTAATGTTCTGGATATTCAGACTAATTCCATTTAGTTGCTGAATTTTATGACGAAAACGCCAGACCCTGTGACTAGTAAAACTGATCTATATAATACGTTTCTTGTTGCGAAGTATTCCTTTTGGTCATGAGAATACAATGCAGATTTACAGATAGCCTCATACATGCAAGAGGATGTATGTAGTGCCTTGTTGGATACAACAATTAACAGAGTAAAATGTATTGAAATACTAACCCTCATGAGTAGATCGGTTAATAGCGTTGCAAAAATCCTTCCAATTATGCAAAAGAATAGTGAAAATTACATACGAATAACGATGTAACATGTATTTCTACATGTTGCTTAAATAAATCCATTCCTGTATTTGATTTATATGATTTTGAAACTGTATATCATCACTGTATATGTTCTAGGAGACTTACATCTTTAAATTAAATGATTTATCGTGTCTCGTATGGTATTTCACATTTATCATAGGATGAGTCCAAAATGGACACATATATTTTTATTGGTTCCAGTCATTAGGCAGTGGATCAACTGTGGCTGCGTCTTCACATGTTTAATGAATCGTATCAGCCCCAGATTTTTTGGGGGGACAGTGCATATTATAACACCCTTCATTTTGCAAAATTATGGTGCGCAGGACATAAAATAGTACAATCTCTGATACGGACGCACTAACATATACATTCCCATTGTTGTACATGCGTGCATATGTATGTATGCGTATGTAAATTTTATACATATATGTATATATATGTATATATATAGGTCTAATCAATAAGTATCCGGACTGTTGCTATAAAAACAAAACTACAAAACATACCAATTTGGCATTTAATGACCTTCACAGTAGTCCCTTTCATTATGAAAGGTGTTCTTCCATCAGGATAATGCTCGGCCATAGACAGCGAGGATGACATTCCAGAGGATGGAGCACTTTGAATGGGAGACGATGCCCCACCCATCATATTCCCTGGGCATTGCCCCAACTGATTATGATTTATTCCGCAGTCTCCAAAATCATGTGGATAGAGAAAATAAAATTCCGTATACGAGGTCAAAACATAGCTGGAGGAGTATTTTTCGTCACAGACAAGTGAATTTTGGAAGAGGTGCCTTGCAAGTTTACAAGATAGATGGAAGAGCATTGTAGAAAATAAAGGAGAGTAAGTTTTAGATTAAAAAGAAACTTTGTTTACCTTAGGTTTTGAAAAATAAAAGTATAAAAAGCTGGATTGTTTATGGGATGATCGAATATATATCTATATATATATATATATATATATATATATATATACACGCACACATATTTATATATATATACATATATATATATTTATATATATATATATACACACACACACACACACACACACACACACACACACACACACGTATATATATATATATATATATATATATATATATCACATTGACTCTTCAGGCACAACATATACAGCTATAAAT
>NC_068987.1:67733337-67744390 GCF_001194135.2 Octopus bimaculoides | reverse complement strand
GAACGCACATCACTTCTAGAATTCCCATCCAAAACGGTTTTATCAACCCAATATTTACTTGTTATAATCTAGAACTTCATGTGATGTACTTTTAGAATGACTGTTCCAGGAATGAATATTTTCATGTTCTTTGGAAAGTTTATAAAATTCTTACACTCTCAAAAAATGCTTATGCGCGCACACACACACACACACACACACACACACACACACACACACACACGCACGCACGCACACACACACACATGCTCACACACATATGTACACCCTTCGTCTCTTCAAACACCTCCTGGTTCTTAACAGCTGAGCGAATCTGCAAACATTCTTTACTTGTTTCGGTTGTTTGGGGAAAATGGAAGTTTACCAGAAAATAAAATGGCTTCATTGAGATGAGCTTATGGGAGACTCTATTTTTTTTAAAATTGTATACATTTCATTATTCACTATTAAGTTTATCTGTCATTCGTCATCACCATAATAACGCGTGCATATACACTTGCGAACACGTAGTCATTCGAACACATCAATAATAGCGTCGCAATGTATTGATAATAATTCGGAAGTCATACAAAATATTTCTATTGTTATTCATGTTAGTCATGTTTAGCTACGCTGTGAAAAATAAAGACACCATAGATATATCACAGGAGCTTTAGCCAACTTGAAATAAGGAATTTAAACTGGTCTAGTTTTATCCGGAATCGCTAAACTCGTCCTTCAAATCCTTCATCTGAAAGAGCAGATGGGCTTATGTGTAAACGGATTTATAATAGAAACGAAATTTGTATAATAGAAGTTTGACGGCTTGGTTTTAATAGCTATATTATTAATTATCTTACATTCACAGCTGGGCACCTATATACACGAATGATTATAGATACACGTTAAATGATTAATGAAGTTAGAAAAGTTATAGACTTCGAAGCAGTTGCTCATGGACAATTTCTGTATGTATATAATGTCTTTTAAATGATTGAAAGCTTCAAGTTGCATTGTTGATATTTAGATTCACATGTTGAATATTACTAAGTGTAGCATATTTTTTTCTGTACTGGCAGACAACATTTACCGTACTTTTTCTGGGAGACATTATTTGTCAGAATGACACAGCTATTAGAGATTATAGTTTCGAAATTTAATTACAGAATATAATTCACCAATATTTACATGTACAAATGTAATTTAAAAAAACAAAAAGAAACTGATCTTTGTTTCGAAGCATTTCTCTAAAAATATTCTCTTTCACTCTGTTTTTCAATGCTGAACTCCATTGCTGTAAATAATTTCATAAAGCTCCTTTTTCTTCTCCTATACATATCAGACACTTGTCAGCACTTGGCTAGAAATTTCGATGGGAACAATTCCTTTAGTTGAAGAAATTTCTTCTATATCCATCTCGTACGTCTTAGGGATGGTACTCTATACTTTTCGGGTGACGACCTAAATGATTAAAGTAATTTAACATTAAGTCTTTTAACGATCTGTAATTTTCTCATTGATTGTCTTTAAGAAATCAGAGAAACGTTGAATCAGTGCAAGTAAGATAACAGCAACGGTGAATATTTACTTTGTGAATTCTTTAAAAGCCTTACATTTTGTAAACTCTTCGTTTAGTATGCTCACCACAAAAAATTCTGAAACTGATCACTTCTGTAGAAAATAACTCGAGATTGTCATGATGGCATCTTGATTTGTCTGTATGCCTGCCTGTATGTATGTATGTATGCATGTACACGTAATGTATGTATGTATCTATCTATTTATTTATCTATCTATCTATCTCTTCATGTATATATATATGTATATATATATATATATATGTATATATATATATATATATATATATAAATTATTTTCCAGTCGAAGAAAGCACCGTAAAGGTAGAATTGTAAATAGGATATAGTGGCACAACAGGGTAACAATGGTTGCTGGAAATAGCAGTCGATAACCGTTCGACGCTAGGTAAAGTTTCACTGACCTCGGTTTTGTTTATAACAGGGACTGTTGGCCGAGTATACAGGCATTGATGCAGCAGATATTTTAAACTTAGTCTTTTCGGTAGACCTAGCCAACGAAAACCAATCAGTTTTACGATAACAAACATATTCTGAAAAGTCCGAAACTCGAGTACTCGGTTGTCCATTTCTCTAGCGTTCTTCCTAGGGTGCTTTATTTCGCTGGAAAATAATATTATTGTATTGTAATAATATTAATATATTTATATAAAACTTTTTCACTAACCACCGTTCTCTTTATGGCTGGGGCTATTAGCCCAGAATGCAAGCAGTGATGTAGCGGATATTTTAAATTTAAACTTTTCAGTAGACCTAGCCGACAAGGACCAATCAATTTTACGATAACAAACGTATTCTGAAAATCCGAAACTCGAGTACTCGTTTGTCTTTTTGTCCAAACTGAAATGTATGTATTATATAGCTTGTCATGGCTGTCTCTTTGCAAAATGCAGTGTGGACGTAATGACAACTTGGAAGCTCACTTTGCAATTAAGTCTTGTGTTAAATTGGGGAAAAAGACAGCAGAAGATTATGAAAAGCTTCTGACTGATTATGAATTAACTTGTATCAGCTGAGCACCTGCTTTACGAAAGCATAAGAGGCCAGGTAACAGTGGTCCTCGTGGAAGCTCGTGATTATTCCTTTTTTTAGACAGCAGAAGCATCCTCTACATTCATTGGGTTCCATCTAGCCAGACCTTCAACAAAGAATATTTTGGCAGGTTTTGAAGGTATTCGGGAAGAGAATTCCTCACAAAACAGCCAGAGCAGCTCCATCAGCATAATGCACCACTCCACACTTCTTTCCTGATAATGAACTACTTGACAGAGTTGGGCATCAAAACTGCCTTTCATCCTCCCAGACTATTGCACTCTGTGGCCTTTGGTCGTAGCCTAAGCTGAAGGAAAGAGACGATGAGTCTATGACAAAGGTGTTGAACACCTTCGCTTGGAGGACTTCCATGAGGCCTTCGGGAAGGAACTGGAGCGCTACAACAAATGCATTGCTGTCAAACGATCCTACTTTGAAGGAAATCAGTTTCATATGACTTTGCTATTAATAAATGTCTCTTCTGTAAGGTATCATCATTACATTTAATGCCACTCTGGTAAGACATCCGAAGGGAAATTCGATTCCAACCCACATTCTTCCGTCCAACTCTGCTGGTATTTCTCCATCACCGATAAATAATAAATTCAGTTGGTCAGTCTAGTTGGATATGGTCAGTTCAGTCTTGTAAATAAAAGAGCGAGTTAAGATTAACAGCCTTTGTAAAATACATTCAACGAATGAAAATTAAAAAAAAACTGGTAAGAGGTGATGTAAAGAAAGAATGATTTAGACGTTTAACATGCGAAACCAGCATTGCGAATAAAATAAAAGAAAAACAAAGAATGAAACAGAGAGAGAAAGATGGATGCTAAGGTATACAATGACATTCTAAGATTTATCAATTCTAATAGAGGCATCAGGAATATGGTAAAATGATGTAGAAAGGGAATAGAGATGAGAGAGGCTGACAGAGCGAAAGATAAAAGCAGAGAGACCGGGGTGTTAGAATTTATATTTTTGTTATCAATTATTTAAAAGAGAGAAAAAGAAAGAGGGAGAACGTAGAAAGTTATGAAAGACGGAAGAACACAAAATGGATGGCAAATTTAACATTCGTAGCCATCAAGATGAAAAATTGAAAGAGTGTATTATAGAAATGAGAAAGAGAGTGGAAAAACAAAAGCCATAGTGAGAGAGAGGGTGTGTGTGTTAGAGAAAGATTAAAATGTAAAAGAGAGTATAACAGAAAGCATAGTACTACAATTTTTTTAAAGTGACAACATGATATATATTCTAGTATATAAATGTGTATGTAGCTGCGTGCATGAATGCGTGTATACATATGTGTATATGTGTGCTTATACACATACATGCACACAGGGAGAGAAAGAAAAATACAGAGAAACAGAGACAAGCAGAGAACGGTATAGAGAGAGTTATGGATAGTCCGTTAGAGCAATAGATAGATAGATAGATAGATAGATAGATAGATAGATAGATAGATAGATAGACATACGGATGGACGGACAAAAGATAGACAGGTAGGTTGGTGGGTAGGTAGGTAGATAGACAGATGGCTAGATAGATAAATAGATAGATAGATAGATAGATAGATAGATAGATAGATAGATAGATTTATAAAACATCAATCAAATATGTATCTACATATACTTGTGTGATACTGTGTGTATATGTATGTTCATGGGGAGCGGGTGAGTGAGAAAGAGGGATAGGAGAAAGATGGAAGAGAGTGTGAGCATAAAATGTTTACTTCTATTCTTCATGAGAAGCAAAAGGGGACGGAGATGAAAATGATGATCAAAGAAAATGTGTGCAAGTGTATTCGTTTAAAATGTGTGTGTGTCTGTGTGAGGAAAAGAGAAAGGCAAAGAAGTGTGAGAGGGGTTGTAGAGAGGGAGACAGAGGGACAGAGAGAAAGAAAGAACAAGGAGAATGGAGAGAGGGAAATAGTGTGCGAGAGATCCTGATGATGACAATATGTGCGTGTGTGTTTGTATATGTGTACGTGTGCGTGAACGCGTACGTGAGTGATTGCATATGTGGTTGTATGTGTGTGTGTGTGTGTGTATGTGTGTGTGTGTATGTGTGTGTGTGTGTTTGTGTTTGTGTATGTGTATGTTAGTTCTATCAATTAGAACTGACATCAGAGATAGAATATGTTCGAGAAAAATTATGTAAATCGTGCAGCAGAGTGTATGAGCGTGTCAGTGTATATATACAAACTTGAGGTATATGTGTGTGTGTGTAAATATGTATGTATATATATATGTATGTATATGGTTATGACGAAGCGGTTAGAAAACGAGAAGAGGAAAACTTGAAACCGAATGAGAGAGATAAACATTACGGTGGCGTTTGTGATTGAGTGCATGTGTGAAAGTGTAGATGATTTTGTGTGAGCTTGCATGTATATTTATGTGTTTGATCTATATTGTGTAGGTATGTATGTGGGCGGGTATAATATCTTTTAGAATTATCATCAGGAATCGAATGGGAAATACATTGACAAAGAAAATGGTGAGCAAGAGTGGTTAGAAAGAATGATGAAAAGGGAGAATAAGAAGAAAATGTGTAGCATTAGGAAGTGACCACTGAGAAGTGAGACCCACATATCTCACTTCGTTCTGACTTTGTGGTACCACAATGTATCGTTACAGAGTAGTGTCTCGTTTTCAGCAATCAGAAGTACAGGCAAATATGAAAAAGAAAGCTAGCCAAGAAAAGCGGTCAGTCAATTTAAGGCTCTGACTTTTAACCACTTCTAAAACGATTCCTCTCCCATTTAGCTGCTCATGTGTCGCTTTACCTATCCTCTATCATCTCGCTCCCAATTCACGTCTGTGGCTCTAAATGGTGAACGTTCACAGCCTCAGCTAGGATCACCTCAAACGACATGTTCTTTTCTTTATGGTTAAACGATATCTCAGCTCTGAATAATGACTGATGCTCTACAAATCTCAGTTGAAGTTCACAATTAAGTATTGCTCTCTAATCTGCAGCAAAAATGAACATCACGGAACACATTCAGTGAATGTACCAGACTCACAGGCATAAAACCACGCCAAAACGAGCACCAGGTGCTGGCCAGATTCGTGCTACCTCCACCTTTACCATTTCTATTGTTACTATTATTAAATTTGCTGTTTGGTGATGGCTGGATTCATGCCGCATCCACTCAGGCATTCACCTACCACTCTTTTCTGCTTCTCATCATACACCCCGAAACTCTACCAATTCCTGCGTTCAGACCTTTCTTCACAGAACGTCGACCCTTTAAAACTCCCTCTCTGCTCATGTCTAATTAATGGTATCAGTCTTACCAGTACAGTAGAACTTGCAGTGGTCATGGACACTGTGACTTCCTTGCAGAACCAGCAAGATAAGTCGCTTCCATCAAGATAACAAACCATTAAACAGAGGAAAAGCTTCGTTACTAAAATATGGTTGGCCCAAACTGGGCTGATGTACGTTAAATAGATTGTCGCAATTTTCTACGCTGGATTTAATCTGTTGCCCAGTTTAACACCAGCATTTGACCATTGGATGCCTCCAGTGAGTCTATGCTGTTTTGGGTCAAGTACTTGGTTTGAGGATAACGCTCTATCTTGACGTGGAGCTTTCTCTTACAGAACTCTCTCACAAAAATAAAGGAAGAAAGAAAGTTGTAATTCATTTGTTTTCGTTCTACAAGCAGTATCAAAGGCTCTGATAATGTTCTAAATATACACTTTTCTTAAGAAGACATAGGGTGCGTACTGTTAAAATGTCTGCGCTTGTAAATCCATTCGATTAGAGCAGCTCTATAGCTAATCAACAAAAGATGAACACTGTGGATGACAAATGAGAATACGCACGTTCAAACACAAATATACACACATGTTCATATACAAATCTACAGCACCGCTCATACATACAGACAGATAGTACACATACACTTGCACGTACACATACACTTGCGCATACACATACAATTGCACGTACACATCCACAAACACGCACACACACATACGCTCACACACATACACACACACAACATATAGTGACAGTAATAAAGAAAAGCATTTACAGCCAGACTTAACCTCTTCATTGACGACTCAACCTATCCCTGATCTTTATTCTTTTCCTATCTACGAGAAATTTTCTATCATAAATATATCGATTTCTTCCGACGCAATGATTTTCTTGTTTATCAAGCTTGCTCAAAGCCCTTCCCATTTCGATAAAACCACTTACACCACCTTGACTACCACTGTTCTCCTTCTCTTTAGCTATTCTCTTAGTCCAAATCTACGTTCAAATTTCGTATTCCATTTATATCCTCACTTCGCTGAAGTCTATCTTTGGACTCTATTCCGACTTTGTTTCCTTCGCCTACACTGTGTCGATATCGATTTCAACATCACCATCGTCATCATCATCATCATCATCATCATCATCATCATCATCATCATAATCACCATCATATTTGTCGTCATCGTCGTCATAATCATCCTTACTCTCCATTTTTCGTCTTCATAGATATCCATCATTACATTATCCCCCTCTTAATTTTTTTTTTTGTTTCCTTTCTTTTTTGTAACCCCGCTGTATATCTTTAACTTGAAGTTTATAACACACTTCAACTTCTCGAATGCATAAACACTTCTAAACCATATTTATGTGTATACATAGACACATTTTACATATACGTATACATATATGCGTGTATGTGTGTGTACGTATGTGTGCCCGCACGCGTGTGTGTATGTATACGTATACGTATGTATCACAGTATGTGTGTGTATGTATATATATATATATATATATATATATATATATATATATATATATATATACATACACCTTTTCCTTTTTAATTGTTTCAGTCATGAGACTGCGGCCATGCTGGGGCACCACACAGACACGTGACACATTCATGCATACGCATTTATATCTGATACACTTGTGGCCAATACAAACGCAAGTAAAATAATTGTTACATTTTTTTTCCTACGAAAGAGTCCTGCCCGCACTATATAGCTTATATTCTATAACATGAATATGTTATTTTTATTGTAAATTCGTGTATGTACCCTTATTAATATGATTCTTAGATAACGATATTTTAGCACCTTGTTTGCTATTTGATTTTCATTAAGTCTCTCTCTCTCTCTCTCTCTCTCTCTCTCTCTCTCTCTCTCTCTCTCTCTCTCTCTCTCTCTCTCTCTCCCTCTCTCTTTGCTTAACTCACTGAGTTAGAACAGTGATCTGTGAGATACGTGTAGGCAATTCAGGAAACATTCTGCAGCTCGAAGAACTGAGTGGAGTATTTGCAACAGAGTTTATATTTTTAATTTTGGTTTAGTGTTTTAGAGAATTCAGATTTATTCCGTTTATCTCTTTTCATCTGATAATAACAGTGTCGTTGTAGAGCTATGTTTGAGCCTATATGTTCAATATTAAATACTTTACTGCTGCATTGTTGTTGCAGCTGCTTTTTTTTTCCAGGAATACATAGGTTTGATCAATCAATGGCCGCGAAACTATCTTATTTTCAACAACATTGTGCTCTGTACTACATTAGCCACTATGTGTTTGGTGAAGACATTAGAATCTGGTTTATACATTAATTGATTACTATTTCTAACAAGTCAAGCGACCATGTAGGGATTCCCTTCTACGCACATAATAAATGCCACTTTTACGATGGTACGTTGTTCATCAGTTCATTGAACTTTACCATTTACCATGTGACTAAAACAAAATGAACTTAGCGTGATGGTACACTTCATACCTCATGCTATTTGCTGCTCAAGTCTGAACACAAACGAGTGATACAATAGCAAAGTATATTTGTCTTTCGTTCTTCAACAAATACAAGAACCCATTAATTTGTTGTTGATTCCAATTGCAATTCGGTTGATATAATTAGATATAAGAAATAACGTGCTTTAGAAATTTGATAACAAAGTTATTTATCCTAGAAATCTACTTGTTCTGGACTGAGACTGATAATAAATGTAAGAATTTACTGAAACTGAAAGACATATAACGACTGCAAAACATATTTAAAAATATTATTATTTGATATATCATTAGTAAACGTGTAGTCTATGCAAGGATTTGAATTCAAGGGCATAATAAACGTCTGAAATTATTGTCGAAACGTATGGTGTATACAACCAGATTAAAACTCTGATTTGATACAACAAATACCCATTCATAAATATCTCGAGGCACGTCTGTTTTAATTCAGCGAACCCTTCGATATGACATTTTTGTTTTAGCTTGTCGTTATTATACATTTGAACTTTTGCTTGAAGGTGTGTTCCCAAAACTTTTTTCAACTGGCTCATCTAAAAGTCCTCCCTTTACAATTTTTGAATATTTTCAAACACTTAATCTTCTTTCAGCCAACATAATTGTAAAATCGCAGATGAAGATATTGAAATGTCATATCCTTTGCGACCTTTATCCATTGATATATTAAACTTATTGAGAGTCCTTCTAAAAGCCAAATATCAAAGTGTTGACTACAGAAAACTATTGCAACTTCTTATTCTTTTCTTCGTGGACTTCGGAATGATGCCAAGATCAGGGCATTTATGGCGCCAGGAGCCTTAGCTTAAGAAGGATGGATGCGTCGTGCAGTATAGTCTTTAAAATTCTAGATGGTCCAAAACAATTTTAAATGTTCTTACTCCAATTCATTCTACAAGTATGCATCTTTCTTAAGAATTGCATTTAGGATTAAAACATATTTTAGTATTTTCTTTTTAAATATGCTAGTACTTCATGGTTCTCTGTATAGATGCTATTTCTGCAAGAAAACAAGATCTTGAAGTTTTCAAAATCTTGTCAGATAGCAAAATACAAGTCATTCATTGTGGAGTCTTAAAGTCTTTCATCCGACATCTTTGGTAGCCTTCCGAAATAAATATTGCTTTACTTCTCTTTGATCTATCATAACCAATACCCGCGAAAGTCAAAATGGCAAATTTTTTTTTTAAACTGAAAAAAAAAAAAAAGAAAGAAACAATGAAAGTTCATGATTTGTATGAATCTAACAAAAACGTCTGTATTGGTAATCTATCCAGAAATCTTTAGCTGATATTTTTCTTCACAAACATTGAAATTCTTTTACTATCTCAGAAATATCTACTCAATTATTATATTCAGGCACCCCGGCTAGAACATTTCTTTAAAGGAAGAGAAATAGTTCCATCTCTCACTGTAATTAATGACCATGCTGAAAGAAGAATTGAATTTATTCAATCGTTCATGTAAAAACACCAGACCTAAGGGAGCAGCTACAATATGTCCAGCAAGTAGTCGCAGGTCACAGGATATAGTTTCCAATACTTACAAAGAAGTTTCTGTTAGAGTGAATAGCCTATGTTCGATAATTAAATCAAGTTTTATATTACACCATTCTCACCTGTCTTCTAATCATTCTTTGCAAAAGTGTAAGATCCTTGAGAAACATCTAGAATTTATATATTTTATATTGAACGATTATTATTAATATTTATTTAATATCAGGCAGCGAGCTGTCAGTAATGTTAGTAAGCCGAGAAAAATGCTTATCGGCATTTCGTCCGTCATTACATTTTGAGTTCCAATTCCGCCTAGGTTGAATTTGCCTTTCGACCTTTGGGACCTATAAGATAGGTATCAGTTAAACACTGGAGTTGATGTAATCGACTTATCCCCGTCCCCGAAATTTCTGATCTTTTATCAAAATTTGAATCACCGACATTGCAATGTATCTGGTTCCGTCGAGGGTAGACTTGTAAATCGAAGTCAAAATCCACAGTCAGTTACAGTTTATAGTTTGGGTGGCTGTGAGATCCACTGGAATGTCTTCCCTTGTTATTTTTTCTTGGCTGTTAAAATTAACATCCAGCGATACATTACCGACATTCTGGAAGCTGAACCGCTTCCATAGGCAAATGAGCACTATCGAGGCGCACCTTATAGATTCCAAAAGAACTCGGCACCATCACACAACTCCAAACAAACACAACACTATTCAGTAAAGCATTCCGTCTTTGATAAGCAATGATGTATGGCCTTCAAGAAGCCTCCATCTCATTCGATTTTGCAAGAACGATGCATGCTGCGTGTGAAGCATTCACACTTAGACTTAAGGCTATGATACGAAACAGAGGTGGTCGTATCGAATAAATATGGTAGTGTCATAACTATATATATAGATATATATATATATACACCGCATGTATGCATATGTATGTATGTATGTATCACACATATACATTTTAAGATACACAAAGATCAGAACTTAACTGCAACGCTTGGTGATCCAAATCACATATGCAATCTATGTGGGTGTCTTTTCAATACATTGTCCGGTTTAAAAAGCCACATCATACACCATGATGGATCTCATGTGTAAGTGCAATAGGTCGTCAGACTCTGAGTAGACAACCACCATATATATATATATATATATATATATATATATA
>NC_068987.1:67731184-67733054 GCF_001194135.2 Octopus bimaculoides | reverse complement strand
TATATATATATATATATATATATATATATATATATATGAGTGTGTGTGCGCGCGCGTGTGTGTTTAATAGATTAGATTTTAAGATAAATAAGATGTACATTAGCGATAACATCATCATTGACCATTTTCCTGGTCGTATTAGGTTATAAGCGTTTTACAGGTACAAACAAATGTGTTTGCTTCCATAAACAATTATTTCACTCATAGTTTACTCACCCAAGAATTTTAGATAATTCATTCATGGTTTACTCATCTCTCTAGAGGCAATTTTATTACTATCTAACATAGCGAAGTATCACATTTCGATTCCCATGAATATGAATATTTATGCATTAATCCAAAGAATACGAATTAATCCCATGAATACGTATAATTAGATATTAACACTTACAATTTTAATTCAAATGTAAGACATTACATGCATTGGCATAAGTGGAAATAATCAAGATGGGTGAGGAAATCTATCTATCTATCTATCTATCTATCTATCTATCTATCTATCTATCTATCTATCTATCTATCTTATCTGTCTATCTGTCTGTCTGTCTGTCTATCTATCTATCTATCTATCTATCTATCTCTCTAACTAACTAACTATCTATATATCATCTGCGTTTATAGATAGATAGATAGATAGATAGATAGATGTGTGTGTGTGTGTAATATGTAGGCACAGGCGTTGCTATGTGATAAGTATGCTTCCCAATCACGTGGCTCCATGTTCAGTCCTCTTGCGTGACCAGTTGGGCAAGTGTCTTCTACTGTACCCTCGAGCTGTCCAAAAGGTCTGTGACTGGATTTGGTAAACAGCAACTCAAAGAAGCCCGTCATATATGTGTGTGAGTGTGTATGTGTAAGTTTGAGTATGTGTGTTAGTTTGTAAATGTGTGTGCTAGTGTCTCTCTTTGTATCTACCACCACCACCACCACCACAACTTGCTAGTCTATATCAGTATCATTAGGTCCCCATAACTTAACGGTTCCTTTAAAAGAATCCGATAATTACCCCATTTAAAATGTAATGATACTAAATGATTCTTTAAGGCGGTGCCAAGGCATGGCCACAATCAAATAACCATAAAGCGCTTAGCTTTACGGCGTATCATAAGATCCCAAAACTGGTTGGCTTAAGGCCTCTCTAAAGTACCCTTATATAAAGTACATGTTTGAACTACCAAGAGCGGATATCTTCACTCAGATAGGTTGTGTTTTCTGCACACACGGCAGGAATATCAGTTGCAAATATTCTTGTGCAGAGTATTGATATTCAATATTCAAGTAATATTGTTTGGGTGTGCAGATTATATCGACCTAGCAAGGTGCCTATTTCTGAAGTACCTATTTGAAATTAATCTTAATTATATATAGATATATTTATATATGTACTTGTAGTATAGCCCGGCATTGCCCGTGATTATGTTAAAATTATTAACTAATCAAACGCTTTGTTTCAAATCAAACTACGTAACACCGACGTGAAATTTGAGCGAAATCCGTTGAAATTGGTAAACGTTTGGCTTAAAATGGGTTGCAGACAATTTGATTGAGAAATCCCATAAGGAATCGGTTTATCAATTTTTCCACTCATCAATTTTTTTTTTTTTTTTTTTGAGGAACTTAAAGCATTCGAAGATCCTAGGAGTCCTAAGTAACGCCAGCATCAAGTATGAACAAAATACGTCAAAATTGGTAAAAGTTATGGTTGAAAATGGGGTGTAGCCAATTTTAGTGGGAAATCATATAAGGAATCGGTTTATTGATTTTTCCTCCTGATTGAATGGAAAAACGCCATAAGAAATCAGTTTATTGACCTTTTTTTTACCCCAAATAGAACTTAACCGAACGAAATATTGCTGATTCAAAAAATCTA
>NC_068987.1:67727713-67728777 GCF_001194135.2 Octopus bimaculoides | reverse complement strand
TATATATAAACACAGTGTATCGCACCAGTATTGGGCTAGCAATGACAGATCAAAGATATATACAACACGAGGCTGAACGCTAATTTTATACCGTTGCTTTTTAAAAATTATTCACTACATTTGATCATACACATTGTTTATTTCAACAGGATAATTTTTTAGGTCATGAGCCAATATAGCCTCATTGAAATTAAGTTACTTGCGGATCCCTCTCCCCTCCCTCTTTCCCCCTCTGTCTCTCTCTCTCTCTCCCTCTGTCTCTCTCTCTCCCCCTCTGTCTCTCTCTCTCTCATTATTATAGTATAGATTACTGTATCGAGTGGTAATACAAGCTAAATTTTTCAAAACCATGATTATTTTTTAATCTCTACTCAATCTCCCATTGGTGGTGTGCACATATTAGACGCAGAAAGTTTTTTATTTGTACGTTTCCTGGGGGAAAATTGCGTCCAATAGCTAGCTATCTCCAGTGTTTTGTTGAGTGTTGTGTTTTTCGCAGGAGTTATTAAAGCCCTAATATGCTGCCCAAACACCCTACACTTTCTAAGGCTTCTAGCAGTAAGCCTAAGCGACAGTAAAAGGTTATGATGCTATATGAGAAGGCACAACTGCTGCATATTCTCCAGGAAGATAAAAGTTATGCGGCAGTAGGTCGCTATTATGTTGTCAATGAAAGTATCATACGCTACATAAAGAACGAAGTGACGATCAGGACTACTGCAGCAATAACTTTCTATGAAAGGGCCAAAAGATAACTACAGTGAAAAATAAGCACTTGGTCAGGATGGAATCTGTCTTTTCATTTTGCATCAGTAACAGCAAGAACAAAAACGTCCCCTTGAGTGGTAATATCATCCACGAGAAAGCGCGGAAATTATACCAGCAGTTCGACAGAAGAGACAGAGCAGAAGGCATCGCAGAACCGTAACCAAGACCATTGACAGCACTGGCGCCCGAAGATTCGTTCCCAGTCGAAAGACACCTGTTGTTATTTTCTTGTTGTTTGTATTCGTAATTGTGTACCGTGCTCTCCGTTTTTTGTCTTTGTTGCCGTACATTCCCTA
>NC_068987.1:67726341-67727283 GCF_001194135.2 Octopus bimaculoides | reverse complement strand
TATATATATATGTGTGTATGTAGGTATGTATATATATATATATATGTGTGTGTGTGCGTGTGTGTGTGTGTGTGTATGTGTGTACATACATATATGTATATATACATATCCATACACACACGTACATATATAATATAAACATACGTACATATATAACTATGTCAGTTTCGAACGTTATAAGCTTCCTTGCAGTCCAAGGATTATTTTTTGCCTTTTTATGTTTCCACGTTCCGATACATGATGCATGAAGTTGCGGTAATCCCTGCGAATAACTGTTTTAGGAAGAATATGATGGTAGACGTGCCATATACAATGATAATGAACAACAGATATTTGCATGTATAGGTCAATAGTGTGCATATGTAAATATTCCCATATGTACAAAATGACTCATTTGGTACAACAATGCGAAAAAGAGACAGAATATTATTACAATATATAATGTATTTCAACAGAATATTAACCAACTCATGCACACATTATATATGAATTTAAATAAGGTGCTTATATTTTCTTATTCAATGATACATTGATATTATTACACACGCGGACATTCATACATACACAAAAATGTGTACATGCGTACATACATAATTAGATAGATGAAAGTATGTATGTAAGCATGGGTGAGCTTTGTGGCGGAGGTACTAACAGACATATTTGCATTGACGTAATTGACACGTGTTATTTCGATCACGTTCTGTATCAAGAACTGTTAAGTGACAATTTCTCTTTTCCTTCACCCCCTAAATTCTTCTCAGTCTTTCTGTCTCTCCCACTTTCTCGGTAGATATGTGTGTGTAAATATATGTTTGTCTGCCTCTCTCTATAAATATACATACATACATACATACATACATACATACATACACACACACACACACACACATACATATATATATGTATATATATATATATATATATATATATATATATATATAT
>NC_068987.1:67724047-67725691 GCF_001194135.2 Octopus bimaculoides | reverse complement strand
TTTGTGTGTATATATATATATATATATATATGTATGTATGTATGTATGCATGTATGTATGTATGTATATATGTGTATGCATGTATGTACATACATATATTGATATATTATACCGAAAGAGTTTACCAGTAGGCCTTCAGAGATGCTTCGAAACTGGTGGGATTAATGTATAAACTTTCATTTTAGAATATTAAGCTAACCATAACAACGCTAACCTAATTCATTACTGCAGTCTATATTCTACTATATATTCACTATTGAGTGAAGAAGGAATCAGAAAATTTCTTCTCTGTGATGCAGTCAACAAGTTCTGAAACGGCCCTTCAGGAAACTCTTACTTGTTTTCTCGCGTATCAAATGCTGCAAAACAGAGATTACATTGTATACATTTCTCCAACAACTAGGCTTTCTAATATGCATGCGTGTATGTATGCGTTTGTGTGTGTGTGTGAGCCCGTGTGTAACGTGTGTGTATCTGAGTTTGCATATGTATGTGTGTTTTCCCTTGAAAAATAAAAATGTAAATCTTCATATATCATCTGTCCCTAAGTTTGCTTATGATACAATTACATATTTCATTGCTTACAGAAAGATATTTTACGAACCAATAATCAATATTGGATGTATAACAAAAATACTTCGCGTAAGCCTTCAAAAATTGACTGGGCTCATTAAGCCACGATAATTTTTGTTAGGGTTGTTGTTGGCACTCCGTTGCTTACGACGTCGAAGGTTCCAGTTGATCTGCTCCTCGTGGAGCTCCTCGTAAAGCTCCTCGTGGAGCTTTAGGTGTTTTCGCTCAATAAACACTCACAACGCCCGGTCTGGGAATCGAAACCGCGATCCTATGACCGCGAGTCCGCTGCCCTAATCACTGGGCCATTGCACCTCTTTGTTAGTGTATATATAAGGTAATTTGACTCCACCTTCATTCCAATATTATAAGTCTGGACCATAATGAACAACAGGTTAAATTCAATGTTCGCTACATAGAACAGCGTGTTTAGGCAATATTTATAAAGGCAAGATCCCATATCGAACATCCTCCTTAGCTGATACGGGAGAACATGGCTGTAATATTGTTCACAATAACAAATATCGATGAGTTTCGAGAATATATAAAGTACAATGGGTTTAGAATATATATATATATAAAGTTTGTTTCTCTATACACTTTCGGCAATGCAAGAGGAAAGTAAGGAAATTATTCAGAACTTCATTTTATATATGAGATCAGTTTAATATGCTTTCAGCAACGTCAATTTTAATTTGTTCTGCATTCCTCATTTGATCTTTTTTCTCAAGGCCACATTTTTCAAGTGTTTTTATTACCACGGTACTATCTAGTTATTTGACTGACCTATATACATGCATATATATATATATATATATATATATATATATATATTGATTTATTTATACGTGTGTATGTGTGTGTGTTTGAAATTCTTTGCATATCCTCCTTGATGCATTCGCATCAATACGAAAGAAACGCATATTCACACCAATATATAAAACAATCACATCATGGATGTCAACACGGAAATACACACGTAGATACAGAGAAACAACCAAATGGGAACACAGATATATATATCTACACAAATAATTGTGTGTATGTGTGCATATATATATAATGCATTTA
>NC_068987.1:67722217-67722777 GCF_001194135.2 Octopus bimaculoides | reverse complement strand
ATAGATATATATATATAATTGCAAGCACCTGTATATGCCAGATAGTGGCCAGGGTGAAAGAATAAATTAAAAACGTAAAATAAAACACAACACAAAGGATCCCGCGGTACACGTGTTTCAAGCTTTATACACAAACAGTCGTTGCATCATTATATGGGTATATAATTGAGAAACAGGATATAACGCTATCTTCAGTCGGAAATATACTCTTTCCCAAGCATTATATCACAAAGAAGAAGTCACCAAGAAAAAAGCAAAAGAGAGAGAAACATGAGAGAGAAAAAGGGGGAGTCCACTTGGTTGTATCCATTGTAATATCCATTGTAATATGTTTATCCTTTAAATTGATATATTTACATAAAAGTTCATCGGTATTCCGAAATCTGTCCGTATTGTGCCATAATTCAGGGCAGAGTGAATGCTAAATAAACACAACTAGCTTATATGAGCTAGAAGGAGAGGGTCCAAAAAAAGGAAGAAGTTGGAGGTTAAAACAATATAAAATCCGAAGAAAACAATATAAAATACACAAATATTAATACAAAAATAATAGAAGTCAA
>NC_068987.1:67721015-67722207 GCF_001194135.2 Octopus bimaculoides | reverse complement strand
GGGGGGGGGGGGGTAATATAAGAAAAAACAAGAAAAAATCCGGATAGTAAAGTAAGATGCATATAAAATATTTAGAAGGGTTGGAGAAAGGTGGCAAATAGAAAAATAAAGAAATAAAATAAAATAACAAGTAATAAGGAGGGGGATAAGAAAAAAACTTAAAAGTAGAAAAAGAGAAATAAAGATAAATAAAGAGATAAGGAGACCTTAAAGGATGAGTTCGTAAATGACAGACATACATGACGCTGTGTCGGACAAGACTAGTGGTGGGTCATAAATAACTTCAGGCTAAAGTAAACTTGAAATATGATATCCTTGTGGTGAGTGGTCAGTTTAGCCAAAGTACATCTCGTTTACTTTTTTCTTGGTGACTTATTCTTGGTGATATAATGCTTGGGAAAGAATATATTTGCGGCTGAAGATAGCTTCATACCATCCTGTCTATCAATTATATACCCATATAATGATGCAACGACTATTTGTGTATAAAGCTTGTATGTATATATATATGTTTGTGTGTCTGTGTTTGTTCCCCCACCATCATTTGACAACCGATGTTGGTGTGTTTACGTTCCGTAACTTAGCGGTTCGGCTAAAAGTGACCGATAGAATGAGTACTAGGCTTACAAAGAATAAGACCTGGGGTCGATTTCTTCGATTAAAGGTGGTGCTTCAGCATGGCCGTAATCAAATGACTAAAACAAGTAAAAGAATTAAAAAAGTAAAAGAATACATATATACATCATGCATACTCTAAACTAATTGAAGGCATGACTGATCTCGATTACTGGGACCGCTTTAAAGCCTTGAAACTCTACTCTCTCTGCAGCGCCGCCGCGAGCGGTACGACGTAGAGAATATACCGCCAGCATTGCCCAAACAACCTGAACATTAGTTTCAAGGTTCATCCAAGGCTGGGACCACGGGCTATACGTCCCCTGCCCAATTCAGGATTACAACATATAAGTACACTGTGACATAATTTCTTTTCCTCAACAGGTCCTCCCCTGTTTAGCATTGTCCCAGACCTGATTAAAGAGGAAAAGGATCCCATCACCTTTAAACGGAGTCTGGACAGATTTCTTCACGGAATACCAGATAAGCCACCCATACCTAGTTACAACTCACTCAACAAGAACTCACTACTTGAATGGACCATAAACAAAACTTGACATTAAAAGGATTTAGATAA
>NC_068987.1:67718368-67719409 GCF_001194135.2 Octopus bimaculoides | reverse complement strand
CTTACTCCTATTATTAATAAATGAACCTCCATTATTATTATTATTTTTATTATTACTACTACTATCATTATCACCATTATTATCATTATTATTATTATTATTATTACCATCATTGTTATCATTCTCACTATTATTATTATTATTATTATATATATATATATATATATATATATATGTTCTGTGTATATCAAAACACTCAAAATGGTTATGGTTTCCAAGAACTAGACATTTAACTTATAAGACAAAATGTTTAAGGGGTTGTTAGTAATATTAGGAAGGAACCATGGTTTTTAAAAGTTAATTGTCTTTCGTAACGTGTCAGAAATCCCATGAAGAATTATGATAATACGTTGCTTTTCTAAAATGTTCTGAGATTATCATATCTATATTTTCGAATCTTAACCTTTTTTTTTTTTTCTTTACCTTATATACATTACACTTCAGCTAGTTAATCAGGTAATTCCGAATTTTTTTCCTTGTTAATCTCTGACCATATATATTTGCCACTATTATTTTCATCATATCTAATTGACTATTGTTCCATATATATCGGATTCCGCTATACTGTTATAACACTATAATTGCATATATTGCGCGTTTTGTTGAAGTAAATATATTTTTTATAAAATTTCTAAAGGTGTAATTTAAAGAAATTTGTACTATTGTTGTTTATATATTTTTTGTACTTGTCAACTAGTAAATGGCTGTAATGAAATATATACTTATAAATGTAGATAAAACCATCACTATTATCTTTATGTAAACCCACAATGGCGTTATGAGCTAAACATAGCATCTTTAATTCTATCGGAATTCCTCACTATTTCCAAATGAAATATTCCCAAAAGGGTTTGAGGCAATCAGTATTTATATTAAGATAGCAAGGTGAGTGATTATATCTGGGTCTTTATCCATGCATAACTATTCAATAGTTCACTCATACTTTTTATCCTATATCTGCAATAAAGCGTTCATAGCATATTGATATCAGCTATTCATATTATACATCGAATAACGCATGAATATATATATATATATATA
>NC_068987.1:67712775-67717195 GCF_001194135.2 Octopus bimaculoides | reverse complement strand
TTATATGCATTTATAATGCTAAAGGTGCACTGTAAGGATTATTGGGCACTTAGCTATATCGATGCTATGTTTAAGGCAAACTACGCACGGTGCATTGGAGGAGTCTGTTTTGTTTTTTTTTCAATTTTTTTTTCTTTCTAGTTAGAGATTCCAGAATTATTAGTTAAAGAGGATTATGGAAAATGCTTCAGGAGGTATCAGTAAAGGATTATGGGAAGTATTAAGAGCTGATAACTTGCAATTAGTCCCGTTATTGGCAGCAAGAAGACATTTCAGATCACGTACATAGGCAAGTAGCTGATGCAATATATGAAGCGATTAATTTATCTACAACTTCCTCTTGAAATCGTGGGACTGTGCTCATGTTACAAAACATTATTTTACCATCATTATAAATGTTAGTAGCAGAAACTAAATATATTTGTTTACTTTCTATCTTTCCCTTTCTGATTTTCCTTACTATTACAATTCATCTTTCCGAAGATCAATAAAATGTAGAAGTAATAGTGTATTGGAGTTGATTTTTATCAATTTCCTTTACCTCTGCCAACATGTATATCCTAATGTTTATGCTAGAAGGTATTATAGATAGTTTTCTTTTTCTGCCTTGTTCATGAGGATATTTCAACTGTTATAAAAGTGTTTCCAATACTCTTAAAATAATATTGCTTTCATTTATCGCGTACTTCGGTCCATACCTATGTGTGTTCATCGGTGTTGCCATCTTGCATGATTTTAGTTGATTTCATCGACTCTACGACTTTGCTTGCTAATTACTTATTTATTTTAAACCTTATCGGCAGAATGACAAGTTATTCAGTGGGTAGAGGGACGTAACTGTTCGAAACAAAATTAAAGTTATTTTTGTTCTATATGCCGAATCATCAAACCTACGGTGATATGTAGCATGTATATATGAATACACACATACACACACGCGCGCACACATATACACACACATATATATGCATAATAGTCAACAACAGCTTGTTTCTTACGATTTCTTGACACCTGTAGCACTTAGCCCAAGCCCTGTTTATAATGATGTGCATTGGGATCCAACAGAGAGCATATGGTTTGAAATGAATTTCTTCAATACGCACCGATGTTCGCTTCGATATACATGAATGTATGTATGTTAGTTTCAGTTTCGAAACTTATTTTATTCATGCAATATTTTAACCATTATATTAAGAATATATACATATATTTTTGCATAGCTGAAAAGGCAGAAACTTGGAACAGCATTTGCCCAAAAACTTCTTTCCATCATGCCTGAACTAAACCGCTTCTTTTGCAGATGTTTTATGTTCCGTAATCTTTAAGTTTAGAATACCTTTGTTAAACAGTGTGAGTCCATTATGAAAGTGTTCTAAACATTCTTAAACATCGTATTCTATATTTTTAATTCGCCGAAAAGAGCAAAGGAACTAATATAGTACTGCACGTTCTTAAAACGACGATATTGTCACAATCTATTGATTCTAAATATTTTCAAATACCAACACCAATTATGTTTTTCGATTTGAATCCGTAGATGAGAATTACGTTTCAAAAACACCAGTTACATTACTAGTAGTTATATACATAGTGTCTCTTTGCTAGAACTTCAAAGTTAACGTTACGCTTAAGTAAAAGTGAGAATCTAGACTCTTTTGGTGATAAAATGTGATAAGCGGTTATTATTCCAGAATTTATCTTCATTCTTTAATAATGTCGTGATATATACAGTAAGTTAGTTGTCTCCAACTGCAAGGTATTGCGATACATTTTGAATATGAAAACATTTTCTGATGGTGTATAGATTAGGACGAAATTATATGAATTTAACTAATTATTTCGATGCTACGATTATTGCGCAACTAGAATTATTGTGTGTCATGAAACAACAATCTGACAAAGAGAAAACAATAAATACATATTAATATCAGCGACTTGTGTACAGCAGCTTTAGAAATGTAACTGTGAAACGAAGACAGTAAACATAATATTTATTAAGATACATTTACTGTCCAGCAACTAAGAGCATATATGTCAGACATATAAGTTAAATTTAGATAATAATTCACTTCGTTTTCTATCGTGCAGGCAACAGTAACAACAAGCAAATATAGATATCGATACATTTCCCACTGTGTTACTGAGAAAGAGAAATTATGTGCGTGCGTAAAACATTCATACACATGTCTCCTACTCTTCGGACTTTTGGCTTCCAGGTGAGATCAGTGTAGTTTATAGTTTGGCGAGTGCAATTAGAAAATTTCCAATTGCACTGTAATTGCTACATTGGCTAGACATCTATACAGATAAGATCAATTGAAAATGCCTAACAATAGAATTGCTGGAGTGAACCATACCTTTCCATTATACGTTACCATGATTCCGATGAAACTAAAATGAATAGAAACTCATTACAAACATACAATTAACTACTATATAAATCGATGACAATATGATGGATCAGAAATGAATCCATTTCTTATAGATCCACAGACACAAAATATTAACGTTTAAGACAGCCATAACTCTTTCAGTATTCACATAAATGCTGTAGGCAAGTAACAAAGCGAATAAGAAATATATATGACTCTATAAGAAATTACAAATTACAAAAATTGAAATAAATGAGAGGAAATCTGCCAATACAATAGATAGCTAGTAACAATACATCATGTTAAGCCCTCAATCTAGTTCTCCTGAAAAAGATTCTCAGAACTAAATTTTCAAATGGAATGAATTGATATCAAACATGAAGTTTGTCGTCGGTGTGTAAGTAGAAGTTCTTAACACTGGGTATGAAATATGACATCCGCATGTTACAAGTCACCATATATTACAAATCGAAGTTATGTGTACCTAAACAATCCTTTTGAGTTAATTTGTAGCCTTCGTGATCTTCTGCGGCGTCCGTTTTAAGGTTGGATTAAGACATAAAAGCTGGAAACAAACACCTGTCACTAATCTTCTAAGGACAAAGGAAAACTACAACATTCACAGTCTAGTACTAATAAGTATGTTTGAATATATCTTCTATCTTTTGCATGGTCCAGTCATTAGACTGCGGTCATGCTCGTGTACCACCTTGAAGGAAGATTAATCGAATGAATCAACTTTTGTAGGCCTGGTATTTATTCTATCGCTGTCTTAGTCGAAGTGATAAATTCTATTCTATTGCTGTCTTAGCCGAAGTGATAAATTCTATTTTATTGCTGTTTTAGCAGAAGCGATAATCCCACCAACACCGAGTGTCAAGCGCTGGTGGAGGACAAACACAGACACAAAGATAGACATAGATAGAAATATATATATGCAACGTGATTCTTTCAGTTTCCGTCTACCAAATTCATTCAGAAGGTTTTGGCCTGAGTGCCACGCAGTGGGACTGAACCCTAGAGCTATGTGCCTGGGAAGCAAACTTGCGTGCGTGTGCATTTTTTTTTTTTCACACAGTACAAAGTTTTATGTTCCTTTTCTTGTATATTGCATATCGGCTGACATCTGAAATTATAAACAACACATGAAATTTAGAATTTAATATCAATATTTTTTGAGTTGTGCCAATCTGGAAACTATTTCATTTTTCTGAATAATTAATAATTTCAAATGCATATTGCCATCTCATAAGTGTTGCACTTACTATATTAATTAGTTCTTTTATGATAAATAGTTTCTCCTAGACAACCAAATAACGTTAGGAGCAACTCTAATTACGCCCAGTCATCGTTTATTTGTGCCCTTTCAGTGAAATAAGAGCAGGTTATCAGTATTTCATCATCTGTATAATGTTGCAGAAAAATGTACTCATGCTAACTGTGCACATCAGAGTGTGAATGTAGAAGCAATCGAAACTCTACTTATTCTTTCCTATGTATTGCTTATAAGTAAGTGTTTAATCTCCCACTGTAACTGCGTTTCCGCCGGTGTAATTTTTCACGATTAATTCCTACAATTTGCCTTTACTTGATTCTTAATTGCAGTACGTAGCTGAATAGACCAATGATCAGCAACAAGGCATTACAACAACTACACTATAAACTGTCCACGCGTTTTAAAGACTGTAGTATACATTTAAGCAAATCTGGCTGCTATTTCTAACAAGCTGAATGACCAGACTAAAGGTTCCATTTGACTTGTAGAATGCAGTTACATGTATGTGTGTTAAATTTATTGATTGAGTTGTCTTTATTTAGGTATGTGCAATGTATTTAGTGCAACCATGCGGTTCACTTTCTTTTAATTCTACATTCTATTCATTTTACGCTGGTTTAAACGAGTTGCGCGAGTGTTCTTTAAACATTACTTGTTCAAAGTGGGTACCAATATTTTCTGTTCAAACATAGCCAAGCTCTATCCTGAATCAACAGAATGGCTGTATGAAAGCCAAACTTTGATTTTATCTTAGACAGCTTTTGGGAAAGAA
>NC_068987.1:67706599-67709537 GCF_001194135.2 Octopus bimaculoides | reverse complement strand
TAGCAAGTGGCTTGACTACTTCGGTTAACGATATGAACATCACCACAATCAATAGCATCGCTTTGACTCTGACTAACACCAAGAACAACAGGAACAACACCAGCAGCAAAAACGATATAATCAACACCAACAATAACAGTAACGATAAAAATAACTCCTTTCCAGGATTAACAAAATTGCGGGAGCAAATCTCCCTGGAAAGAAAGCATGCATACCTACCTGAGTGAACAAAAACAAAGCACCAAGAGAAACAAAAATCACAAGAACAACCCAAAAAACTGACTACAGAACCCGTGCGCCTCATCGACTTCACAGTCGTTCACAAGAGCAACAGCGAGCTGATGCAGAAAGTAAGGGAAAAAACAAACATTGACACAAAAGGAATAGGGTTCGACGAATTTCTGTCGAAAACTTCCTATGAGAGACAGCTGATAACAACAGACATAAACACTTACCTAGAACTTTAAAAAAATACCCCACAGACATTGAGTCTTTTAAGAGGACTTTAGGAAGGCCCTCCATTAATGATAATGCGTCAGACGAGGCAGCTGAATCAGCCAACCCTCTCAAAATCCTAGGTCAGTGACTTTCTTCCATTTTATGTTCTCCGATAAACATGGTCGTTTTCAGAGTAGGGTGTGTGAATGTTCGTGGCCTGAAGTCAGCTTGGAAGCTAGGTCACTTGCTAAACGACCTCAGGTCACTCGATTTAGATGTAGCTGCAATTAGCAAAACAAGGATTTCTAATGCGCAAAACTTAGCACCCACTTTCGATGATTATGAGATATTCTCATCTTGTGGTCTGTCGGGAGCGGGCGGTGGGATAGCAGCGCTATTCCGAAAATCCTTAGATCGCGAAGTAAAAGCAATCTTCTTGGCCTCGGGCGACTGGTTGGTGGTCCTAGATGTGAATGGCAGTGAAGATGGCGCCCGTAGACTGGTGGTTGTCTATGCCCCGGCAGGAGCTGGAAGGCCAGAATTCTTCAAGTGTCTAGAAACTTACCTGAGAACGTCTCGCAGTTTAGATTAGTAGGGGGCTGGAATGGGATTTTGGACGCACGGATGGACCGTTGTTTCTATCCACTCGTTGCAGTATTGGCACTTTGGGTCTACACGATTTTTCATCACATTGGTTTGATAGTTCCGGGTCAATAAGCTCTAATCTTGGGAAGCCAAGATAAAGCCTTCACTCTCTTCCTTTAGCCCTGAGCTCCGTAGCCACTGATGGGTATGCTTCTGGCCTACATCAGCTTATTTGCTACGGGCCACATATTTGCCATGCAGAGGTTTTTGTTTCCAGTTATCAGCCAATGGTTCAAACGCATTTTGCTTTGATATTGATTTAACTTTCTTTGCACCTACAGTCGCTGCACTTCCATCATGCTGTTCAACTTGGGTGTTATGCATGAGTTCACTTGAAAGTATTTTAACAATGTAGCTTCTTACGTCTTTCATGGTTTTCAACGAGTTTTAGTTGATATTGAAGATTTAGCTTTTACAGATAAGATATGAACACGTAATATTTCTAATCAGTATTTTTTCAAAGAAAAATAGGAACATCATTTTTTTTTTTTTTTTGACGAAAGAAATTCTTCAGCTCTGTATTTACTTCGTAAAGATGTACTTGCAAATGTATGTCGCCAAATAAACAGAACTGCTCTCTTTGTTCCCAAATATAATCATTTGTCGGAAAGCTGTTGTATCACTCCACAGTATCTTTTAAAAAAAATCCTTTGAAAAACAATTTTCAATCTTTAAAAAGAAATAAGGGAGCGCACTCGCAGAATCGTTAGCATGCCAGGCAATTTGCTTAGCGGCATTTTTTTACGCCTTTGTGTTCTGATTCCAAGTTAGGCCGAGATTGAATTTGCCCTTCATCAATTTGGGGTCGATAAAATAACTACCAGCCAAGTAGTGAGGTCAATTTCTCCGATCAACTCCCTCTCCTCAAAGTTGCTGGCCTTATGTCATAATTAGGAAGAATTGTTTAGTAAGAAATAAGGCAGCGAGCTAACAGAATCGTTAGCACATGGGACAAAATGCTTGCCGGCACTTCATCCGTCTTCGCGTTCCGAGGGTGATGTCCACCAGGGAAATCTTGCTTTCATTCTTTCGGGTCGATAAAATAAGTACCAGTCAAGTACTGGAGTCATTGTAATCGACTATCCTCCTCCCATACAAATATTGGGCCTTGTGCCGGACAGATACTTGACGGCATATCGTCCGTCTTCACGTTTTAAGTTCAAATTCTACCTAAGTCGACTATGTGTTTCATCGATGAAACATGTACCAGTCAAATACTCGGGTTGATGTAATTGGTTATCACTCTTCCCACAAAATTTCAGTCCTTGTGCCTATATTAGAAAGGGCTATGAGAAAGAAATGATAATATCTGATAATGTACATGGGGAAAGTTACTGGGTTACCAAGATAATAACCAGATCTGCAGCAACATAAAATTACAATGATACATTTTGCTCATAGAAAAAATCTCTGAAGCGGTTTTGTCCCCTTAAGAAAATCCTCCCCCTTATTCATTTCATAATAATCACTCTCTTTCTCTCTTTATCTCTCCCTCTCTCTCGCTCTCTCTCTCTCTCTCTCTCTCTCTCTCTCTCTCTCTCTCTCACTATCTCCCTCTCTCTCTTACTCCATAAACAACTGTAAGCAGCTGCAGCAATTTGCACATAATAACCATATATATGTGAGACTCTGACCAAATTTCAAATGGTAAACAGGAAAAAAAAAAGTGATAACAGGATACCATGGTGGGATGAAATAAGAAGGATACCGATCTTAAGTCATCTCGATGAAATAACAAAGAAGGAAATACGACGAGAAATATACCATTCACACACAGGAAGAACACTAAGGGGCTTGTGTGTGAGATTTTCCCTCTTCCTATCTTTATCTTAGTTTCTCTCTTTCTTTTCTCCGC
>NC_068987.1:67702737-67706589 GCF_001194135.2 Octopus bimaculoides | reverse complement strand
ATTTCCACTTGAAAAAAAAAATCTAACATAAAGAAAAAGACGTATGAGCCTAGAAGCGTTTCTCTCCGATTAAAAACATTTATGCATTCTCACATCTCGTATTAATCTCTCTCTCTCTCTCTCTCTCTCTTTTCCTCTCTTACTCACTCGTTCTCTCTTACTCCATAAGCAACTATAAGTAACGGCAGCAGCAGTTTCCAGTTAAATAACCACGTGAATATTAAAGAACTTTATTGTCGAAAATTGCTTTTGTCTAAATTTGAGTCCAAAGCGAAGCAAACCTTACAGTAGGAAAAAAAAAAAACCAAAAGTCATCTTCAACGTATGTTTGGTGATTGTAAATCGGAAATGAAAGATACATTTTGGAAACGGTAACAAATGTTTATATAGAAAATGCATGAGTCAATACGTTCCACCGAACCTTCTAAAACTAGACATTAATAAATACAGCAGTACAATTGGGTTTTATAAGTTTCACTTAGTGTAACAGAGAGAGATACTCTTGCGCTTCCATAATGTTCCCATAAAAACATAGAGATTTTAGATAAATTTCTAAATGGAAACGTTTTCAGATGGATGAATTGCGACGGACTATTGCAGAAAGGTTATGTTCTAGTTTATCAAAGCATTTTAGAGCTCTGGTAAAAAAAAAAGTCAATATATTTAAAACACTCGTTAAGTTTTACCTCGCGAAGCACTATCAACTTGAATATCAAGCACCAAATATTTTCATATGAATGAAAATTACTTAGGGAAGGCATTGTGGATATGGATAAATTATAATAAAGGAAGACTTCATAAATCAAGATTATTTTCTTACATTTGTAAAAAGATTAGAAGTTTCAAATCGCCGACCCTCAAATCGAGTTCTTTGTTCTGTATATGAACTGAAAGAAATGGTGTTTAAATATTTTCAAGCGAATCAGTAAGCAGAATGGAAATATATGAACAAAATTGGCCTATCTTTCTGATATATATATGAACATTAAAATAAAATAAACACAAAAACGCAAGAGATGTGAGATACTATCTAAACAGTGCTCGATAAAACTTGTGCAATGTGAGACAAAATAGTTACCTGGATAAAGAAAACCGAAAGAAAAACGTTTAAATATTTTCCACAATCGATGGATGCAATTTAAAATGTGATACTAGGCCTTTAATCTTTGATCATTTAACATTGCCTGAAGGAAGAGTACATAATTACTTCCCAATATCAAAATAATAATAATAATAAAAAATCGAGTTACTAAAAACCAACTTTTCATGGATAGAGGAATTTTCTGATATAAAAATAAGTGGATTTTGCTAACAATTTATAAAGAACGTAGGTTAGTTTCTGGATATAAGGTTCAGAAATGTACCTCAACAGAACTAAAAGAAAACGCTTTCTACGTAATATTCGGGTGAAATATAATTTTCGACAATGAAAAGTTTAAAAACACCGAAATGCAAAAATGTAACAATGTTTAGATGTCGAAATATACGTGTCGTTTTCAAGCATTCCACCAAATATTTAAGAAGTGTGTTCTGGACATTAGGCGAATGTATTGCATCACTATTTCTGGTCATTTGCTAACAACCTGAGTATTTCAAAGAGTTTCACTCAGAGTTTAAAACTTGTGAGCTACAGTCAAACCAGATTAAGTGGCATACCAATACAGGCAATAGCGTTCAATCACATACAGACAGTGCGTAGATCCGTGAGAGCTGGACACCAGGTAGGAAACAATAGGTGACCACTAGACTTGAAAAAGTTTTGATAAGAATCCTATCAACGGTACGATCTTTTACTGACAGTACATACCTCCTTGCCTGAATGAATCGGTATATTAAACTCAACATGAGTAGAGTTTTTAATTATATAAACTAACCCAATATTGAGAAGAGGAGAATATTCTTAGATGTATTCTTCTTTATACCTTTTTCTGTCGGACAATAGCAAATTAAAGCAACATATTCAGTTAGACTGAACATAGACAAATTTGCTCGAAGGCAATCGACCATCTTTTGCATACGGATCACCAGAAGTCTTACGCTGCGAAACAATTAAAATTTACAGGAATCTGCTGCGGACAATACAGGGACTTACAGGAATACAGGAATCGATAAGGAAATCTGTCGGATTAAAAAAAAAAAGAATTAAAGGAAGAGAACAAAATTAAGAAATTTAATATTGGAGTACATAAGGGAACTGCGATGTAAACCCAGGCGTAAAAATACTGTGGAATAGTTGAATTATACAGAGTACAGCATACGTAAATTAAAGGAAAGGTTAGAAACGGATAAAATAGACGCTTTGTATTAACCCCCCCCCCCCAGCTAAATGTATGTAGTATTATTACTCTAGTATTATTAGCTGTCTGAATAAAAGATTATAAATGATAAATAGCAACACGAGATAGACAAAATAAAAAGAACAATAATGACAAAATTTACAATACAACACTCGAAATCTGGCATAGTAAATTATTTTTACCATTAAAATAGCGACTATAAAACTATATGATAATCCACTTTAGGATTAAAAAGAAATATACTATGGATAACGATAAACTAACACTTATAGCTACTAAACATAAAAAGAAAAGCAAGAACATTTATTTCGGCCTTCAACGAAGTTTCACAACTTTCTGAAATGAAAAAAGAGTTTTGTGGAGAAGGAACTATAAAAATAAATTGTTTTATTCCTTTACAAATGAGCAGATTGCGGAGACAATACGACAATACCGGCATTCTCGGAATTCAATGCGCTAGCGATCAGTGTACCGATGACAAGCAGAAATCTCTTTATCACTTTATACATTGATATATATGAGGCAATTTTCAAATGTTAGCATGTGAACGACTTCATATAAGTCGAGCCCTTTGTATGTTTTTCCTATTTTTTCTCTTTTAATGCCAGCTCAATTATTATCGAGCAGATCTGTATTAGTAGGGGACTGGAATGGGATTTTGGACGCGTGGATGGACTCTATGAACTAGTACACTGAAGAAGGGGATGCAAAAACATCGAAAACCTACTCAGAGACTTCCAAATTGTCTGATAGCTATCTACTGGATTTCCCTGATGTACCAGTAAGGGCATGTAGCAACCACACTGCGTCATTCAGATCGTATCTAGATAGAGTATTTGTTAGGTCAGAAGATAGGGATAGTGTAGGTTGTCCACAATCTAAATTCGTCGGCTACACAGACCACAAGTTTGAGATCTGCATATTCGAGTTAGATAGGACTCATATACTGGGATCTGGTTACTGGAAGTTAAACGCGTCCTTTCTGGCTAGCAAAGAAGACTACACGGACCGGATTAGTGAATTAGTTAAGCAGCAGTTGACGGGGGCAATCGTCAATAACCAATCAACAAGTCTTTTCTTGATTTTAAACTCTTAAGCGTAGATACACTACTAGTGTATTTAAGACAGAAATACCCGATATATCAATACGGATGACAGAAATAATTATGTTAATTGCAGCAGACTTTGGTAGCTATTTCTAGCATTATTTCAGAATGTCACGATCTGTTGGGTTCTAATAACGTTAAGTCTGTTATCATTAGATTGCGAGGAGTCTTGAGGAGTTTTGTTGCCTCTGTTCATGTTGTTAATGCTGTTGCTGCTTTTGCATTGTTGAAGTTTATCTCATATCTAGCTAACTAATGATATAAAAACATTACGCTCGTGACCACTGCGGCTTGAACTCAGAAATGCTGTATCTAAGAAACAGCTGCACAAACCATCTTGCTCATTTTTTTTAAGATTGAGGGGGATTTGATGATTACTCTTAGCAGGCCAAATGACTACGTAGAGGGTCACTATTGAATTTTGTCATTGGGTCGAGTGTGTTGATATA
>NC_068987.1:67701035-67702140 GCF_001194135.2 Octopus bimaculoides | reverse complement strand
CGGTTCGGCAAAAGTGACCGATAGAATAAGTACTAGGCTTCTAAAGACTAAGTCCTGGGGTCGATTTGCTCGACTAAAGGCGGTGCTCCAGCATGGCCGCAGTCAAAAGACTGAAACAAGTAAAAGAGTAAAAGAGTAATATATATATATATATATATATATATAGAGAGAGAGAGAGAGAGAGAGAGTGCGAGGAAGAGAGAGAAAGAGAGAGAGAGAGGGATAGGAAGACAAACAGAGAAAACAGACCGATCGATATATAGCTAGATAGATAGATAGATAAGTAGGTAGGTAGTGTCATTCTTTTATTGATATTATCATTACGGCTACTGTTATTGTTTAGCCCAGAGTCAACGTTGGTTTACCAGGCTTCTGTTTAAAGCGTTCCAATAATGGCTATCCTTAGTTTGATTTTAGAAACAGTGTAGCTTACAGGAGCTTTGTGCTCTAGTGTAGCAGACATTTTGAGAACAGTAAAGAGTCTTTCTTTGTTATTCTTGTATTCGGTGATTCTGGCAATGATCGTATTAGAAGTGAGAGACCTTTGATTTTTGTTGAGTATGATAAGTTATAGAGTAAGTGCTTAACACGGCCACATGCTATTCATAGAGATGTTTGTTGATGCTATGATGATGGTGATTTCGATGATGATGATGATGATGATGATGACGACGACGACCATGGCGATGATGATGGTGGTAGTGGTTGTGATTGGAATGGTGACTGTGATGGCATTAGTGGTGGTGGTGGTTGTAGGGAGAGTAGTGTTGATTTATATTTGCTTCGGGAATAGGTTGGTGTGAAAAGGTTACAAGCAACAATAGCGAGAAAAGCTTAAAAATAACAAACAGGAACAAGAAGGTGGGGTTTTAAATGACATAAAGGATGAACAAACCAAGCAAATATGAGTGAAAAGGGGAAAGTATTAGAGAGAGAGAGAGAGGGAGAAAGGGTGACTATACGAGAGAATGAAAGAACGTGATAGACGGACAGTGCAATACAGTAACAGCTATATATATATATATATATATATACATATATATATATACATATATATATATGTATATATGAGCAGAAAGGTAATGGATATAGATGTATATATGTC
>NC_068987.1:67695268-67700768 GCF_001194135.2 Octopus bimaculoides | reverse complement strand
GAAAGTTGCATTAACATCACAGCAGACCTCCACTACTACCACCGCCACCACCACTGTTACTATCGCTTCCAAACTGTAACACCGCTGCCAATCCCATCTCTACTAACACCACCACCACTACCAACAACAACAACAACAACAGCAACAGCAACAACAACAACAACAATGCTATTCATATTACCAGTAGTGCTATCATTGCTAAGACCCTACCATCAGCAGCACCAGAAGTACTATCACTTCCAACACCAGAATCAATACCACCACCACCATTACCACCACCAATACTACCACCAATACTACCACCGACGACAAGAACAACAGCAACAACATTTTCTCGCACCGCCATTACACACCCTTACCAACAAGTCAACTTAGAGAGCGTCTCCTTTTCACTCAACCAGCTAGAAATGGCAGCCAATTTACACTATACTTTTCGAGAAACTGCAGATTATACTTCCAGATATACCAGCCAAGGAAATATATTGGATGGTCATGAATGGAACGCCTTTGATAGTAGGTCTATTTCGTCATAGATGACCAGCATTGAAAAACAGCGATTACGACCTTCAAACACTTTTACAGAAGAAGCCATGTCTATTATTATTATTACTAATACTATTGCACCTCCATACCAAAGTTATCATCATTATCATCTCTGAACACAACATTATCACAAAGAGTACTACCATTACAGTCAACCATCACCACCAACAACAATCACGGCTCCGCTACCACCAAAATAAATATCAATCATATCTTCAAAATTCCCCTCCATATCACGGCTATACATCACTACATTTCGTTACCATTACCACCATCACCACCATCACCACCACAAGCTAGTTGCAGCGCCAAAAGCTAAACACGTCCTTTCAAGCATCCTGCTGCCTCAGAGCGCCCTCTAGCGTCAATAGTACTAAATATCCAGTTAGCGAAAATCTCGCTTGTCACAAAATCCATTCGCCACCGTTTCAGCACCGCTTGCATTATATCAGCTTCCTCTAGTCTATCACGTATGATTAATTCTGTTGGCAGGCGGCAAATCTCATGTGACAAGACCACACCATTAAGCGGTTAGACCTTGCTTGCATAGACGAATGCGCTGTTGTCAACGGAGCAGCCAAGTCATCGATTTCGGTGAGGTTGGAGGCAGCAAGAGATGTTGAAAGATGGGAAGGTGGTGGAGTAGTGGAGAAGGTGAGGAGTTAGTGTAGTGTAGTGTGTGTGTGTGTGTGTGTGTGTGTGTGTGTGTGTGAGTGTGTGTGTTGGGACAGATGGCGTGATGGCAGCGATGTGAAGGAGGGATATGATGAAGGAGTTGGGCGTGAGTGAGTGGGGGGGGGGAGAAAGGTGCCGGAGTGCTTGAATACTGAAGTGACGGACCGGTGGTGTGATGGAGAGTTGGAGTGACGGAGTGATGTAGGGGTAATGAGTGTGTATGGGATTGAAGATGCTGCTCGGATAGTGGTAGCAGTGGTCGCAAGGTTGGTGTTGTTGTTTTTGATATTGTTGTCAGTAGTGGTGGTGGTAATAGGAGTGGTAATGGATTGATATACTGATGATCAGCAGATGGGAGTGTCGAAAGAGCAATACATTGTGTGATGGTGGTATTGGTGCAGTATCCATGGCGGGGGGTGATGTAAGCGGTGTTAGCAAAAGAAGGGGGTTCACAATAAGGTTGATCAAGTGGATGTCGTTGATCTAGGAGGGTTGTAGTTGCGATGAAGAGATGAGGTTGACGATGGGGATGATCTATTTAAGTTTCTCGGTGGGCTGGCGGAACTAGTAATAATATGAGGGTGATGAAGCGATGGCTGTGGTGATGGTAAGCGTGCATAGAAACGCGCAAGCGCGCGTGTTGGTGCTAGGTGAATATATTCAGGAGCAGTAGGTTGGAACCAGTAGGGGATGAAGTGTGGTCGAAGCCTAAAATGGTTCAAATAGTGATTGGTCAATACTTACAACAGGTTGCATACATACGTTTTATTATGGAAGTGAGAGCGTTGCTATGCCTGTCGGTCTGTCGGTCTGTCGATGTAGCTTTTTTATATGTGTGTGGAAGCATCAAAAACTTAAATAAAAGACGTGTGTGTAAAGATAGATAGATAGATAGATAGATAGATAGATAAAGGAAGACTTGGTGGAGTTGTACGCATCTGTTCGAATGCATATATATACATATATTGTATATGCATGCCTGTATATGCATGTGTGTATAGTGTATATATATATATATATATATATATATATATATATATATATATATATATATATATATATATATATATATATATATGCATACATATACATGAATGCATACATAATTACGTATATTCACACACACATATACATGCATACGTAAGTGCATACATGCATACATACATATAAAATCGAATATATGCATTCAATATTCTTCTGCCATTATGTATTAGCGTGTTCGAGTGTATGTATGCATGCGTGCATATTCAATCTATAAGAATGACAAACGCATGTAGGATATTAAAATGTGTAGCTTCCATCATTCATATCTGCATTCATATCACCTAGCTTTATATATGCATAAGTGTGTTTAATACGTGAACATGTTTGCGTAACTGCATTGGCTCGCTTGTGGTGTGTTGCTGTGTTTACGTATGTGCGTTCACGTATATGTTTACGAGAGCGTAATGTGTAAACGTATCTCCATGTCTATACAGGTGTTTGATGTGTTACATTTATTTCACTAATTATATGTGTTATGTGTATGAAAGTGTTTACGTATATGTACATATGTATTTTAGCACGTGAGTATCTGTATAATTTTGTGCTTAGTCTGTGAACATGTATTAATAAATATTAATAAATGTGTGTGCTTAGTGCATATTTGTGTATGAGCATTTAGTAGTGAGTGAACATGCGTTCATACATCTGGATATGTGTGCTTTAGTGTGATCAGGTGTTCATGTTTTTGTATGGCTATGCGAGGTTGAATTCTTCTTCTTCTTCTTCTTCTTCTTCTTCTTCTTCTTCTTCTTCTTCTTCTTCTTCTTCTTCTTCTTCTTCTTCTTCTTCTTCTTATTTTTCAGGAGGAGCATCTCTGGGATACACAATAATGTCTCTATTCTCCAACAAACACTGCTGCTATTTCTTTGCTGGTGGGGAAATTGTAGCGCCTGATATCGGACCCTCTCCTGAAGTGTAACTCACATCTCCGTATTAGAACATTGTCTCCTCTGGCTCTCTCCTCTTCTTGTTGTTCAATTGCATGCATGTTCATGTACAATTCGGTATAAGGATTAATTTCGTGGATAACATCGCTTATTTTTCTCATAGTGACATGGGAATACTCAGAATTTGGAGGCGCATCCATCCTTTACTGCAGAGCTTCATCCGCATCAATGATGTATAACTGGCCGTATTGCGGTTGATCATTAGCAGGATGCAGATTTGTCGTCGTGTGATAAGTTTGGCCCCGAATGCGGAAGCAATACGGACCCCTTCCTGGAGAGGCTGCCAGTTTGACTCCAAATGACCCAAAGGAGAAGGTACAATTGTAATTTCTACGGACTGAAACGGACTCTTGATCGTTTCCCTCAAATAAAATTTTTAGTATCTCTGGATATGGCTGCAATGCAGGCACGTTCACTTTTCCATTGTGACAACAACTGTTATTTTCATTTCTAAACCTAAGCGCACCACAGTGTTCACACATAATGTTCAGTTCTCTTATGTCAAATTGTTCAAATTCATGAGCAATAACTCTGTTCTGCACTGACGTATGTCTTCTCACACGCTGTCGCTGCATCTGATGCCTCCTTAAATTGTCAATTTCACCAGCATTCATATTTTGAACACTTTCTCGATATCTTCTCCTTTGGTTTTGCTGATAAATAGCCCTCTCATATCGATTCATGTTCTCTACTCTTTGCTGAAATAAGTTTCTCTGCTGCTCGTGGTACTGTGTACGCTGTTACTCATTCATATTTTCTCTCCCTTGCTGAGATAAGTTTCTCTGCTCCTCGTGATACTGAGCGCGCTCTTCCTCACTCATATTTTCTCGTCTTATTTGTTGTCTTCTCCTATCTTGCTGCATGTGTTCCTCGCATTGTTCACCCTCCATTGACGCTCATCTCAGCTGCTGGCGTTGCCTGTCTCTCTCTCTTAGATTTCCTGCCTCTGCCCTTCCCTCATTCTCGCGCGAACAGCTACGTGTTTTTGTTGTCGGTTCAAGATGAATGCAGTTTATAAGCACAAAAGAAATACAAGATAATATGTATACAGAGTACGAAGGAAAAATTGATAAAAATGGTCTGTTATAGTCAATTCGGATCTTCTATATTTCACTCGCTAAATCATCCCCCTTTAATTTTGTTCAGATTGTTTTCAGTTTTGGTGTATCGATGCAGTTCTGAATTATGATTATTCTCAGGTAATTACGTTATCTCGTAAATTAAGAATGTCATTTGGAATTAAAGCTTGAAAATTTGGGTAATTTTAGCCCATCAACATACAGCTAGGCATTAACAGCTTGTTACCACGACAACCGCACGTTGTTTCTGGAGGTGCGCATCCACGCAAGTCAGTGGCACCTGTAAAAAATAAAAAAATCTCCACATTTTGAGTTACATTTTCTTTCCATTTCAAAATTTGTTTTATTTATTTATTTTATTTGATAGATATATTTGTCCGAAGCAGATTACGCTTGAATAACATTTGATTTCAATTTCAAAATTTGTCTCATTAGATATATAGATAAAAATCCCATCCCCAGTTTGCAGTTTACACATATCTATACATGTATGTATAGATATGTATATAGATGTGTGTCTATCTATCTATCTATATATATATATATATAAACACACAGAGAATGTCACAATTCACACACACAGACACACACACACTTTCTCTCACCAATCTCTCTCTACCTCTTCCTCTCTGAATTTTTCTCTCTCACTACCTCTCTGTCCCTCCTCTGTATCGAAAAGTTAAAATAATATCGAAAATTTACTGTGGTTATTTCTCTTAGATTTAACAATGTGTCGGTGTATTTATCTATCTAATTGTCTTCTGTTTCACACACACACACTTTCTATCACCACGCTCTCTCTCTCCCTTTCCCTCTCCTTCTGACTCTGTATCCTTCTCTCTCATTACCTCTCTGTATATTATATAAAGAGCGTAACGAACGGACGAACTAACTAAGGAAGGAACAAGCAGAATTATAATATCATTATTATTAAATTTCGGGCCTTGTGCATAGAGTAGAAAAGATTATATTTATTATTATTATTATTATTATTATTATTATTATTATTATTATTATTATTATTATTTTATGTTTGACATTTGTATTGCATTTGTACAAGTTTTGCATTTGTACAAGTTGGATCCAAGTCTCACCCAGAGACCTCAAGAGACAACAAGTTAGAAGTTCATGTAGGTGTTATGCCTAGGGTACCATATATTTGGATTTGTACAGTTTTGTTCAAGTGATAAGAAAATTATGTTTGCTTTAAAA
>NC_068987.1:67691355-67693842 GCF_001194135.2 Octopus bimaculoides | reverse complement strand
CCCTGCGATAACATTCTCTTCTGATCCTTTCCCTGATCACCGAGTGCTTGATATTGTCCCCTTCAATTACCCCTAGGTATTTGTAGCTCTCCGCTGGTTCTAACTCTTTTATGACATTTTGCTGGTCAAGGTTCACATTAGATGTATTTGTCATTTTTCCTTTGATAAAGGTAGCTTTTGCACGTTTATCAAGGCCAAATTGCATCCTTATTATTATTATTATTATTATTATTATTATTATTATTATTATTATTATTATTATTATTATTATTATTACTATTATTATAATCATTATTATCAAGGCAGTGAACTGGCAGTCTCGTTAGCACGCAGGACTAAATGCTTAGCGGTACTTCGTCCGTTGCTACGTTCTGTGTTCAAATCCCACCGAGGTCGACTTTGCCATTCTTTCTTTCGAGATCGATAGATTAGGTACCAGTTGTGTACTGGGGTTGGTGTAATCGACACATCTCCTCCCCCAAAATAGCTACCCATGTGGTAAAATCTGAAAACATTATTATTATTATTATCATTATTATTATTATTATTATTATTATTATTATTATTATTATTATTATTATTATTATTATTATATGGTCTTTGCACAGCTTTTAACGTTGGAGATGTACTACGGTGCTAGCCGTTCACTACCGAGAATTAAAGTAATATCCCTTATTTTTCGAGCACCATCCGGAGTATTCGAGCAGTTCCAAGCAGTGCTGTTTCTGCAAGTACACCACCGTTATTCCAGCTCCTGTTTCTTCCGTGTACTTTTCAAGATTTTTACTCACTGTTCTCAGGGTTCCTGCAATTATTGGTTCTGCTACCACTTTTTTCATCGATCACAACTGCTTAACCTCTCAAGCTAACCGGTCATATCTATCGACTTTTCTTTCTTCCATATTGCATACCTTATTGTCAGCTGAGTATGCTATATCTATGATCCAGCATCGTTTGCTTTCTTTCTTAATTAACACTATGTCTGGTTTCCTATTCTCTATCTCATGGTCGCATTTTCGATGATGCCTTCGCGTTTATATCTTCGTACCACTTTTTTGCTCTGTCTAGTCCATAGTTGTTGCAAAGTTTCCAATGGACAATCCTTGCTATATTGTCGTGACGTCTCTTATATTGTTTCTGGGTTAGTGGCTTACATTGACTGGTAATATACAATACGGTTTCACCATTTTGTCCACAAATTCTGCACTTATCACTTTTTGATGTGTTTTCTACTCTGTATTTGATGTAATTGGTTCTTAATGCTTGCTCTTTGGCAGCACAGATTAGAGCCTCCGTTTCCGGTTTTAATCACTTTTAGTCATCCATAGACATCTTTTGTTTCTGTCTGTCTTATTCAAAATTCTTATGAAATTGTATTTTCTTTGCCCCCACCCATTTTCAATTTTATTCATTCTCAAGTGCTTGTACAGTGATTTATCTTTGCAATCTTCCATCCTAAACAAGCCTGACCTTCTCATTTCCAATAATAGTGGTTCTGTGTCTTTTTTTTCATGTAACATGCTATGTTGTTTTCATTTGCTCTAATGCAATGTTCGCATCCATTCAGTTTTCTTCCTCCAACCGGGGGATTGGTCCGCTAGTAAGCGTTGTAACAGATTACTAGGACTCCAATGTTATTGCCGATACAGTAGTTATGGAGCCATTGTTGATTTCTGATGAAGTGGATATATAATTGTTAAAGAGGACAACAAACGTTAAAACAAGGCAAACATCTCAAGTCGTATACAATATTATTATCGGAAAAAATTCAAAGTCTTACAACTGTTTCTGAGATATCCCCGAGTAAGAGACATTCTGTCATCAGAGACAAATAGGGAAAAATAAGGGAAATTATTAATGAGATGACGACATAGAAGAAGGGAGTAAAAGAATGAGGAGATGGAAAGAAAGAAGAAAAAAGAAGCATAAAAGTTCATAGTTCGACTTTCCGAAGTTATAGAAACTTAATCCATGTGGGTTCAGATCCTGATATAGTAGACATCCAGAGAAAAAAGACGCAAACATATCAACGTTAAATAACAGAATGGTAGCGGAGGTAGTTATTAAGTGGTAAAAGAAAGAAAACAAAAAAAGAATAGAAAGAGAGGTAGATAGAGTGAGGGGGATTTTAAGGATTGACTATAAGATAAAGTAAGGCGTCTTCTTTCTCTGGATATGTACTATATCAGGATTTTAACCCACATGGATCTACGCAGGATTGCACCTAAGAACTTACGCTCATGGACCTACGCAAGATTGCACCTAAGGACTCGTGCTCTTGTTTGTTCGGAAAGTTGAACTATGAACTTTTATACTTCTTTTTTCTTCTTTCTTCTTCTTTCTTTCCATCTCATTATTCTTTTACTTCCTTCCTCTATGTCGTCATCTCATTAATATATACTATTCTCATTTTCCCTATTTGTCGCTGATGACAATATCCCATGCTCGGAGATATCCCAGAAACAGCTGTAAGAGTTAAATTTTTTT
>NC_068987.1:67690091-67691345 GCF_001194135.2 Octopus bimaculoides | reverse complement strand
ATATACACACACATATGTATGTGTGTATGTGTGTGTACATATATATCGACTCGTACCAACAGTTTCTGGCTCATTCTCTATTGTTAAGGTAGTATCCCTTAAAAATATTGTGCCTTGCACCTGTTTATTTCTCAATTCAAAATGACTGAATATATGACCGTAAATTATTGAAGTCGTAAATTACTCAAGTGAAATATGTCTTAGTCTTTTTGCTTTCTTGTTTTGATAGCTACCCGCTTAGCTACGTTGAATGCGTTTAAACATTATCTTTTATAAAATTAAGATACATCTTGATATATATATATACCTTGATATGTTTCCATTGTTGTATCAGAAGTCTACTTCATACACCACCAATTATCTGGTCAAGAAAACATAGAAACTCTTTTTGGTATGGCTTGTTATTTTGTATATCGTTCAGACTTTTGACAGCATATGTATTATTTAAAGACCTCTGTATGTCCTTTCTCTAAATTCGAATATGTATTTACAGGTGGATGTCCGTGTACATACTTTACATGCATGTGTTTGTGAAAATTTTTAAGTTATTGTCATGTGTTTCTCGCATATCAAACTAACATTTGGCTGCTGGTTCGAACCAACGAAGAAGATTTACAGTATCTCTCGATCTGCTAAAAATAAAAGAAATAGTACCCACATCTCTTTCAAATACCACTTAAATGCTACTGTATACTTTTTTTCAAATTTTCAAATTCCAATTAAAGCGATATCTGAAAAATTGAAAAAATTGAAAAAATATGAATGATCTTATCTGGGATGTGCTTTATCATATGTCTACTGGAACAGACTTGATTTCTAGCTATATAAGAGCAATATCACCAACAACCACTTGTTCATTGGAAGATATAACATCCTGTTTAAATATTCATAGCGATGAGGGTTGTAGTTAAAATATATGTAGGATACATACTTCGGCTTATATTTTACTTCAGCACTCCAAAATATTATAAAGACAGATATAATTATGTATATGTGAATGTATTTCTGTGCTTAGGAAAATGTTATTGCAAAGTACGGTACAATGCTACTGTTCTTATGTAATGGATTCAAAAGAATTGATGTAAACAAAAGTACCTCTTCTCTTATTTAAAAGAACAAAATTCTATCCTTTAACCCACAACATCCACTATTCCTACAATGTCATTCTTTCATTTAGTCATTCCTGGTGTTTCTCTCTCGCATTTCTCCATTTGTCTTTCTCTAACCTCTCTGTTTCCCCCTCCCCCCTCCCCC
>NC_068987.1:67681878-67689974 GCF_001194135.2 Octopus bimaculoides | reverse complement strand
TCTCCCCCTCTCCCTCCTCTCTCCCAATAGATGCTATATATATATATATACATACATACATATACATCTGAGTGTGTGTATGTGTGTGTGTGTATATATATATCGAAAGAGAGAGAGAGAGAGAGGAAACCGATAATAATTAATTGGTGATGGCGTTGCTATGATGTAAACACCACTAATTTTAAATTCTATCTGCTTAAATATATACACATACAGCCAAATTAATAGGAAACTTAGATCAATGTCGAATGTGCTTTCCCTTGCTGAAGACTACTTTCAAACAGAATAATTGTAACTGTTTTAGCGAGGTAGATTCCAACACGTAATTACATTTATTTACTTAAAATTTGACATCGTACTCTGTTGACTAAATTACATTCTCTATTCCCCATTAATGAGGTTATGTTCAGCTATAAATATTAGACAAAACATATAACTCATATGGAAATGTAGCTATAGAGCATTATAGTAATCTCGATATTTCAAAAATAGATATCTCTAGTTCGATTTACTTCTGGTCAGTAGAACTCAAGTATCTGTAATCTTTCATCATCTAACCTAAATCTGTCCCTTTTTCTATAATAGTTCTATCAAATCAACGCTACATGGTGGCTTCGATATTGTTGATTCCACGTAAAAAGCTCTCGGTATACTCTGTGAAGTGGTTGGTGTTAGGAAGGGGATGTATTTATAGAAAACGTACTTTAAGAGACATTCGACCACGCCACTATCCTCCGGCTTGTTAGTCTCGTGAAATCGTTCAACTTATGCCAGCTTGGAAGATGGACGTTAATAGATGACGTCAAAAGTGCAGACGAAACCAGTATGCCACACAGCGAACAATTCCACTAAATTACGAGGTCATTCAACTTGCTAGATAAAATCAGCCAGTCCAATTAAAGTCAAACTTCGACACCTTAAAGAGGGAAGAACATACTTAACTTCTGTAAGCAAAACGGCCAAGGCTGAAATACGTTTCATTACAACTTAATTCTATCAAGGCTGACCTGGAGATATGCAATCACAGTACTATATGCAAAACTTCAAAGCTCTGGAGGAGAAATATTTGGCTGAGTCTCAAACGTCAAATCTCTGCAGAAAAATTGAAGCCTAATTACTGTATTCACATGTAAAAATAGTAATAACAATAAAGAGGTTGCTATCAAATATCGATAACCTCAGCAGGTAACTAACCAAGTCAAGTCTAATAAACATATAAAGAATTTTTTATTTTATCGGCAGCTAGTTGACCAGACAACAATACAATGGAGCCACCTGATGCTTAACTCATTAAATCTTAACCACCTTTTCCTTGTGGGGAACAAACACCATGTGGGATTGTTGTCATCAATTTCCTCCGTGACTCTTATTTTTTTAAAGATATTAGCTATTTATATATGTGGTTGAGTAAAAAGTAAGCAACATTTTGAATCATGAGGAATTTGTACCGGATTTTTGCATAGTTCTGAATTTTTTTAAACATTTTTGTTTTTGCAATTGTCTGATGATACAGATATAGACTTTCCCAAAAGCATAAATTAACATTCATAGTTTTTTCACCGCTCTAACAATCATTTCCTAGCTTGCTAGTGTGATTCTGTTTGAAGGCTTCTGCCTAGAATTGTGAATTGTTGAAATTGTTGGAATTAATTGTTTAATTTGTTGCTGTTTGTTAAAAACACAGAGCTTGTTCAGCACGCTTGTGTTTTTTGTTGTATATTTTCCCCCATTTGAGGTGGGAAAATATCTGAAATATCTGAACGCAGAGGAAGCGCGATTTGGAAGCTACGTATCTGTAACTAGAAATGGGAACATGGTGAAGACAGTGAGACAGTTGGAAAGTTATCATTGACTGGGAAACATTGTGAGACTGCATGCAATTTATAGAAAAGGAGGGATTGAGCGTAAATTTGACCCCTCCGGAAGAAACAACTGGAAAAGTGAGATGAACGGTGATGTACAGGACACTGTATTTGCCGAAATAAAAGATGGAGATAACACCGGAGGATTTCATTAAAAAATGCTTGGACACAATAAGAGGCGACATCTTCTACACCAGATGTAGGAGATACGGTACAGTGGAGGTAAGATTTGCCTCCGAAGAAGTGGCATTTAAGCACACCGCTGTACCAATAAGGACAGAAGAATAGTTACTCCTGCCAACCTACCTAGGGAAAAGTATCTCTAGAGTGAGGATTGGCAGAATTCCGCCAGACGCAGAAGAAATATGGATAGCGGCAGCTATACTCACTGACACAAAGGAAGAGGTAAAAGTTGTTCAGGTAACTCGAACGCAACAGTTGAATTGTTGGAGTTACGCCCTGGAATTAATTATCCAGGCCACCCATCCGGATCTTAATGAGGTCCCCGAAATTATCGAGTTGTCGGACGACATAAAACCGACGGTGTCGGTGGAAGGGAGACCGCCCACCTGTTATTGTTGCGGCCAGAATGAGCCCATCAAAAGGAAGTGCCCCCAAAATGTACAAGAAGAACAGAAGAACGCAGCTGAGAGCCAAAGCGTACCTGAAAGTACAGCGAAGGTAACGGAACAGACCCAAGTAGCGACGGAGCTAAAAACAACATACCAAGAAGATTCCGAAGAGGATTACATTGAAATAACAAAGAAAAGAGAACGAACCAATATCCCACCAAAAAGCACACAACAATGTAAAAAAAAGGAAATGTTGCACGCAAAAACAAGACATAAACCAGACAAACAAAATACAGACAACCCTCGAGAACAACGCACCCTCACAGCACACATCACTGCTATCATTACTTCGGCTCTGCGACTTAAATATCGATATCGGGCCAACGAATAAATATATGTAAATAATATTTCTACCTTTTTGGTGTTGATTCTTTGATGTTTACTGGTTACTTGGACGCGAGAGCAACAAAAAAAAAAAAAAAGCGTGTAATATGCAACACAAGCAGTAAACAAAAAGTAGAATAGAACAGAGTGGTGACATTTAGTAGAGATGACCCGGAAGTTGTTCCTCTTCGATTACTGTCGCGAACAGCATTTGCTTTCTCCAACTGAATACACGTCGTTCATTGGTTAAAATTACCCATATACGACAACTTTAACATGAAATAACTTCTAAAATGCGAAATTTTGTCAAAGATGTTCAAAATAAACCGTATTCTGCGCGAGAAATTACACTAGTATACGAAGTTTCAAACTGTTTAGTTTTAAAAAATTAATTAAAATATATGTGAGCCAAACTGAACACTTCCTTACGATCTTTAGCGAGACACAAACCTTTATGTGTTGATGTACCCGATGAGACCCTAAGTGCAAAATTGATGCACCACATGTTAAAAAGAGTCACACCCACAACGGACAGTAGCAGGATGAGTCGAAACGACCGTTGTACAAAATAATAGCAAATCCATCCTCTCGTTATTATTATTATTATTATTATTATTATTATTATTATTATTATTATTATTATTATTATTTCAATTAACATACAATGCGGAATTCCTGAAGTGCATCAAACGGAAACATATCCCGACTGTAGATGACACCAGGTAGCCCAAACTGTGCTAGTGCTCTACTCAACATGTCAACATAAGGCGATGCTCCAGCATGGCCGTAGTCAAATGACTGAAACAAGTAAAAGTATACTAATCAACATATAAACATTAATTCAAAAATATGAAATACATACATGCATACATACATACATACATACGACAGTCTTCTTTCACAAGGCTTTAGTCGGCTCGTGGCTATAGTAGGAGACAGTAGCCCACCCTAATACGTAGTGGGATTAAATTCGAACCATGCAGTTGGGACGCATACTTCTTCCAATACAGCCAAGCCTACGCTTTGTTAATGATACATCAATATTTTGTATTTGGAACTCGACACGCACTTGTTCTTCTCCTTCTCAAATCAACCCACTAGTTGCAAAAGAAACGCGAATTATTTTACCGTTAAATGTCTATTCAGTGATTTAAACACTCAAATATAAGGAAACGTACTTTTCTAAAGTTTAGTTTTCAAGAGTTTATAGATATGCAGTTTAAAAAGGTCAATTCTAAGTTTCTATTTTAGCAATGAATTATGGTATTTGATATTTGACTAAACTTTTCAAAGTAAACAAAAATTATCAAATTAAGTAAGAATAATTTGTTGATATTTATGTGTTGTCATTTCAAAAAATAAGTAACAATATAACCAGTGGCACACACACAAACACAAACACACACACATACATACACAAATAAACAAAGAGAACATGTATTCATATACAACTATATCTATCTGTCTATCAATATATATGTACATATATACATGCACACATACACACACATACACCCCTCCCCCCACACATATATATATATACATATATATTTACACATGTATAGGAATTGAAAACGCAAATCATAGGCATATATATGTGTGTATATATATGTGTGTGTGTGTGTGTATGTGTATAATATGTATAGATACACACACAGAAACAAACAAACACACACACACACATACACACACACACACACACACACACACACACATATATATATTTTCACAAAGCTAAAGAAATTGTTTAAACCTAAAAGAAAATGTTAATATGTACAAATTAAATGAATGCTTTTATATGTTTTAATCGAATTCATATTTACAACTAATTTTCTATATTGAGTCATTAAATGCATGCGCACACAGGAACGCATATATATATATGTGTGCGTGTATGTATATGTATATAGAAATGTATATATATATGTGTGTGTGTATGTATGTATGTACGTATGTATCTCTACATATATTCATGCACACATATACATACATACACATGTGCATGCATACTTATATACATATGTGTATGTGTGTTTGTGTGCTTGAATATATGAATGTATGTATGCATGTATATGAGTGTATGCGTGTGATAACATAGGTGCAGCCACAATTATCTAGTTGTCTTTATGGACACTAATATATAAACACGTACGTGTGGAAGGGTAGTTGTGTATGTGTGGTGTGTGTGTGTGTGTGTGTGTGTGTGTGTATGAGTCTGTGTGTGTGCATGCGTACGTGTGCGTTTGTGTGTGTGTGTCTGTGTTTGGTATATTTTCTTGAAACTATTCTTTGTTATACGAATTAATGTTTAATTAATTGTTTTATTGCTTGCATGTAGTTTTCATGTGGCAATGATTCAGTCAATTCTCTAATTACTATTTTGTTCTTTAACATCTAAGAGGTCATATTTCCAATTCTTAATTGGAATTTTGCATTTCATAGTACTCTTAGCATTCTTTATTTACGCATTGATACGTCTTGGATAAACGAAAGTAAGAATAATTATTAGAATTGGAAGCCTGTGGTATATAAATACTTTTAACTTCGATAATATGATTCCTTACTTTGGCAGCATGTTTCAAATTTGAAATGCTATGTCAGTAATGGCGGTGAATTACCAGTTCAAAAGTAACCACGCAAAACACCTAATAGGATTTACTTACGGTTCATTACACTCTAAGTTCAAATGACGCTGATGTCAACTCTGCCTTTCACCCTTCCGGAATCACTAGGCATAGCTGTGTAGTAAGAAGCTTGCTTCCCAATCACATGGTTCCGGATTCAGTCCCACGCAGTAGCACATTAAGCAAGTGTCTTCTCTTATAGCCTTCGGTTGACCAAAACCTTGCGAGTGGATCTGGTAGATGAAAACAGAAAGAAGCCCGTCGTATATATATATATATATATATATATATATATATATATATATATATATATATATATATATATATAATTTTATATATTTCGTTTCGGGATTTGGTTTGCAAGATTCTTTATGTGAATTCGTGTGTTGAAATATATTCTGTTGTGTCTGGGGAGAATCATTCTCTCTTACTGCCTTTATAATTTAACACACCCACCGATAAAATCTCCATTCATTTTCTTATTCATTTCTCTAAAATCTTCGTTGCGTCTTGCAACCTTTTCAATAGTTGTTGACTCTGTCCGTTATCCAAGCTGCGTTCTTTTAGTCTCTTTGTGCACATACACATATATGTATGCATGCATGCAGGTGTGTGTATGCATGTATGTATGTATGTGTGTGTGCGTATGTATATCTTATGTGTGTGTGTACGTTTGTATGTATGTACTCTGCATATTCATGCGTTAGTGTGTTTGTGTGTTCGTGCTTGTGTGATTTATGTGTGTGTGTGTGTTTGCATGTGCGTGTCTGTGTGTGTGTACCTCTGTCGCCTTGTGTGTGCATGTCTGAGTGTGTCTCTCTGTGTATGTATAGATTTTTGTGAGTAGGTACTGTGTCTGTATGTATGGATGTGTATCTCCATATGTGTGGACGCGTGTCTCCATATGTATTCTTGTGTGAAGTTTTTGTGTATATTGTCATGTGTTTCAGTCTTCATTTGCGTATGTGTGCTTGTATTAATTTTTTTTAGAAATAAGATCAAATGTACTTCCCGTGCCATTGTCTAATAAGGCCGGTTTCCCGGATTCTGTGGCAAATATATATTCTTCTCTGGAGGGAACGCCGGTCTGTTGTAGGATAATTCATTTTGCCTGCTGAACGGACTGGAGCAATGTGAAATGAAGTGTTTTGCACAAGAAGACAACCTATCACCTGGTCCAGGAATCGAAACCGCAATCTTACACTCACACTCAAGATTGTACTTAGCTACGCGCTTCTGTGTTTTATTAAATGGTTTGTGTATATTTTCAGGTATTTTATTTGAATTTACACTTCGGTATTTGTTTTAGGTAAATTCGGATAAATCACCTAAAGTTGACATTTACGTTAATGTCTTAAGGTAGTAAAAATAATTTTAAAAATGTAACTGGTGACGACGTAAGTTGAGGTGTGCCTGTACACTCCTCTACAAATATCTTAGCATTGTCGGAGCTCTACTTTGTATTAATCAAACATTAAACGTCTCTACGGTTGCAAGTAGTCAAACTAATATACTTTCAGACAACATCCGGAAGATAGTCAGTTTATTACGTCCTACAAGTGCAGTACTGCAAGCATTGTAGGACGAGCAGCTAAACTCCCGCTGTTTCAGTTGACCAGACTATTTCCTTTTTAAACGGCCACTGCTGTGGCTATAGCTATGGTTCTTCGTGCTGGTACTACTGCTAATCTACATGACTGCTACTGCTATAAACATGATTATAGGTTCAAACTGTGCCGAGGCCAACTATTCTTTTAGGTCGATTAAAAGAGTACTTGTCAAGTACTAGGCTCGATGTAATCGGCTAGCTCTCTTCCCAAAAATTATGAGCTTTCTGCCTATAATAGAAAGGATTATAGTTGCAAGGAACTCATCGTATGCTTCGCACTGCGAACTGCCACAATTTCTCAAAAATTTATATTTTCTCATAAGATCCAACAAGTTTACAGGGAAATATTTTCCTTCGAGTGAAAGTGTATGGTTCAATGGTTAGAGCGTCGAGGTCATAATCATGAGGTAGTGAGTTTGATTACCGGATCAAGCTGCATGTTGTGTTCTTGAGCAACGCATTTTATTTCACGCTGCCGCAGTTCATGCAGTTGTAGAAATAAGTTGGCAATGTCACTGGTGCCAAGCTATATCACCCTTTGCCTTTCCCTTGGGTAACATCGGTGGTGTGGAGAGGGGAATCTGGTATGCATGGGTGACAGCTGGGTCTTCAATAAACAACCTTGCCCGGACTGGTACCTCGGAGGGGAACTTTCTTGATGAAATCCCATGGTCTTTACACTTTTTTTTTCCTTTCCTTCAGCAACCTATGAAACGAAATTCGGAGAATTTCTCATCTAAGCACATTCTTCTAAATTAACAATCGTTGCTATAAATTGTTTCGCTCATAAATGAAACAACCTTTTCTTTATTATATTATTGTTAAACATTCTGACAGTTTTTATAATAACCATTCTCTAGCAATATTCAGGAAAATATTGTGGACAATGATACTATTGTATATCCTAGACGCAGTCTTTTTTTAGCAAAATGAATGAGATGTAAATTCACAACAACTCTTGACGGTACTGATACACGTTCCACCCTAAGGCTAAATTCCTAACAATGACACATGCCTTATATGTATATATATATATATATATATA
>NC_068987.1:67679861-67681512 GCF_001194135.2 Octopus bimaculoides | reverse complement strand
ATATATATATATATATATATATATATATATACATACTTACATATATACGTGTATACATATATATATATACATACATACATAAATGCGTGCACGTGTATGAATACGTGTGCGCGCGTTAGCGCACGTGCACACACATACATAACAAGACAATTTTTCCAATTTCTGCTAATGATGCCAATATTAATATTCTGTGAACAGAATATTCAAATGTGATACTAATAATTATACGTGTAATTCTTCCGATTTACTAATATAGTTACACGCACAGAGAAACAACAGCTTACATACGGGTATTCAGGGACAATTCACATGCATTGCTACGTAGATGCAGAGAAATCATGAAGCCGTAAATGCACAGTAACTGATGCAAAATGTTTGAAACAACATCGCCTATTCACACTTGCAAAGACGCTTGCCAAATACCGTGAAGGCTTGTTCGTGAAAGCATTCATATACATTTTGTAGCCTTCAGGCCAAGCATATTAGTTATCAATTAACTACTAATCTCGGATCATATATGCCTGTAGGCTACTCAGATGTTGATATCTGACCCGTATTCTACTTATAATACACTATCGGCTAATCAGTAATTCAGAAAATTTTAATAAAGCGTGCAGGTGCTTTCAAATCCACAGTCGAATAAAACGAAAAGAGACTGTGAAGTGTTTGAAAAAAAGAAATACCAATATAACAATAACCAGCGTCGTATTGATGTGTTGAATTACTAAGAGTCAGTGTTTATGTTAGAAGGAAGCCAGTTCATTTGTCACAAATATATTTGGAATGGTCTGACTCATTATAAAATATAAAACATGAAGATTCTAAGCCACAAAAGAAAATACCCTGGTATTGCGGATTAAGACGTTCCAAAATGCTTATTTTCGCATGAATGATGAGGTAAAAAAAAAAAGGAGAGAGGCTGCGCACGAGAAACTCAGTGCTACAGCGTTTAGAATCACATAGGAATTTAATGTCCCTAAAATTAACAAAGATTTTTGACCGGCTTTCCCAGTATCGTCAATTTGTATGAATATCCACCAAAGCTGTGTGTAATTCTTCTCTGACATGTCAGATGAGCTATCTGCATGACATATATCTGATAGACATTTACGAATCAACATGTTTCTTATGTGAGCTCTAAAATTTCTGTGATTAAAATTCGTTTTATTCTGTTTTAAGCACAAACGATCAAATACTGTATCGCAAATTCTGTGGAGATTACTCACTCAGCTTTTCATGCTTTCTCTCCTCTTCGTCGCTCTCTCTTCATCTCCCTCTCTATCTCTATTTCTCTCAATCTTTCTCAATATAATATCGCACTGTGAAGGATACTTCACTCCACTCACGAAGGTACGTTCAGCACGCACAACTGAAACTAGGTACCGTAATGACGTATATATTGTCATTGTATATAGAACAAACATTACATAATTGACGAGCATTCGTCACGCTTAAAGTAATCAATGGTAAATGCAAATCTTTAAGAAGTAACATATCTATGGCATGATATTACGTTCACTTTTGTATGCACTTCGTGGAATCGAGTCAAAAAGTTTTGTGTCATCCATCAGAAGAATACTTACCCCGATAACGAAGCTATGCTATTTTTTATGATCTTCCAGTAACTGTATCTAAGAAATGACTATATATA
>NC_068987.1:67678717-67679397 GCF_001194135.2 Octopus bimaculoides | reverse complement strand
TATCTATCTATATATGCATACATACATACATACATACATACATACATACATACATACATACATACATACATACATACATATATATATATATATATCCATATTCATATACATAGAGAGAGTGATACGTACAGAAGAGTGATGCATACACACACACACACATATGTATACTTGGTAGTGGCCCCTATTCTTTCTTTTATGATTTTGCATGGATTTTACTTTGATTCTTAAGACAACAAAACAATAAATCATAGAAGGAATCTTACTTATGTAAAGGGTTCCGTTTGGAATAAATATTAAAGATGTTTCTTACGAAAACAAAAGAAAAAATTGAGACAGAGAAAAACATAGCTGTTAAAATTTAGATGAAAGAATAAAAATAAATGGCATATGGATGGTATCTTCAGTTGCTAAGAAAAATTGCTGCTGCCCGCTAAAGAATATCCAGAACGAGGCAAGAAATGTATACATAAAAGCAGGAAATATTCTTTAATGCTATCATATAATATTTACTGTTATGTCAAAAATATCGTGCATAGACATGCGCATATACATGCGCAGGGATTAAATATTTACAGACTAATATAGTGATACACACATGTATAAACACACACACACATACATAAATATATGTGTGTATATATATATATATATATATATATATATATATATATATATATACA
>NC_068987.1:67677717-67678707 GCF_001194135.2 Octopus bimaculoides | reverse complement strand
TATATATATATATATATATATATATATGCATATGTGTATTTATATATTGAAATATACATATATGCGTACATATATTCAAGTGTATGTCTATGTGTTTGTTGTGTACGTCTGTGTAAACTGCTGCATGAGAAAGACGCAATGTAATCAAATGGCATGTTTATTAAAAATTCGAAGATAAAACATAGAAAAAATAACTAAAGCAATATTCAGGAGTATTTGTAAACCATGAAATAGCTTCATTTGACAGAAAGAAACGCTGAAAGAACCAATGCTCAATAATAATAATAATAATAATGATGATGACGAAGATGATGACGATGATATTAATAATAGCAATAATAGTAGTAGCAGCAGCAGCAGCTGTAGTAGTAGTAGTAGTAGTAGTAGTAGTAGTAGTAGTAGTAGTAGTAACAACGGCAACAATAACAACAGTGATAACGAAATAACTACGAAAATCAGGAAATAAAACAATTTCATGAATCATAGTAACTATAAATATTGCCATAATAAACAAATATTGATTGAATACATGGGAGTTATGTGGGTGGAAAAGAGACTGCAGCGGGTCTACAAATAGTACTCCCCCCCCGACCCACCTATGCACATGCACATGCACACATGCACACACAGAGAACACTATCGAAGACAATACAAAATGCTGAATAAGCTTCAAAGAATTCACTCACGTTCTCAAGAAAGAAACTCCAACTGTTGTGATGTTCCTTGAAAAAGACAAAATCAAGATTGCTATCGTTAATTAAGAATTCTTAGTGTTCTAAAATTAATTAGAATGATTGTGTAATGTCAATGAAAAAATGGCTTTACAAATGATATAACAAATGAGAAAACGATATACATGGGTTCTTGTGTACGTGTTTGTATATATAATAACAAATGATATTTGTAGCACCTCCTTCATTACCTGTCTCTTTCATACATACATATATAATCGCACATTTATATACATATATATATATATATATATATATA
>NC_068987.1:67673895-67677200 GCF_001194135.2 Octopus bimaculoides | reverse complement strand
TATATATATACATGTCCTTTAATTTCATAAAAGATTCTTTCAGATATGAAGGGGAGATAACTTAATGAAGTTAAGAATTTCACATTAATTACGATGCTAACGAAAAAGGTGCAATTTGTTTTTCTTTGTAATACTACTAATTACCTATATTCATTTGCGTATCAACCTATTCCTGTATACATCACATTTTCTGTACTTGTTTTAGAGGATCGTGATTAGACTATGTGTGAATGCTTGTTTAGTTTTGCGTTTTGTCCAAATCAGGACAACGCTGTCCTAAGCATGCTCACTTAAATATGGCTGTATATAGTTTTTGGCAAGTTATCCTTTGGCTGGTTGAATATTGTGAATGAGAATTAGATGAGGCATAGGCAGACAAGAGAAATGTTTATGTAGGAAAGGGATAACATGAAGGATAGGATGAAAGTTTGTACATTTGCGGAGGGGATTTATACAAATATACGTAGGCGTGTGAATATTTTTTAATATATTCTCTCCTTCAGAATTACAAACTATTTTCGTGTAAGGCAAATTTTCCGACAACGTAATCAAATAATTCACTTTCATACCACACACGTACCGTTGGCGATATTTTTCCTTCTCTGCACTTTTCTGTTTTCGTTTCTGACAAAAAGCCATGCTCGAAACGTCAAAATCGTCTCTTTTTACCGAGCGTCACACTAATACATTCCTTGTGCACGCCCTCTTGTTGCTTTGGTAATGTTATTGTTATATCGATCTGATGAAGATGATGATGATGATGATGATGATGATGATGATGATGATGATGATAATATATACTCGCTGCAATATTGCTAAAAATGTTTAATAGATATCTAGTCAATTTTTTTTTCCAGAAAATGTTTAATTGTGGTTTGGTTTGGATGTTTCAGCTTCCTCGCCGTTATAACACTGTGCTTTACTTTGGTTATTTTTAGTCTTATATAGTTTTTAAAAAGACGTCCTTTGGTCGGTGGGGTTATGAGTATATTGGTTAGATGTGTTATATGCAGACAAGTTAAGTGGTTGTGTAGGAAAGAAGGATAAAGAAGGAAAGGTGGAACTTATGTGCATGCAGGCTGGGGATTGATAAAAAGTATAGTGGAGTGAGTGATTATGTATAAATATATGAACTCGTGTACGTAACTGTAAATAGTTAGTTGTACATGCAAAGAAATGAATAACGATGATATATTTATTTGGATGTATAATTATTGAAATAAATGTACTCTTCTTATATTGTTTGTATAATTAAAAAAGTGTATGAGCATCATAAAATCATGTTCTCATTCATTATAAGTATGAACTTGCAGCCTTGAAATGATGACGTAATATATAAATTTATTCGGTAAACTGTGACAGCATTAGCGGTGCGGAATATTTATAATGCAGTTGTTTCATGAGACTGGTAGTTCTACATGTATGGAAGCAAATACAGAAACACTTTCTTATGGTTAATGTAGTCGCTCAAAAGTAGACTGCATTTGACCAAAGCTTTAAGGGGTAAAATTTGGACGGATAACACGTTTCCGTTTGTGGATATTAAACTTTATCCGTCACCCGATTTACCATCAGCATCTATATTAGAGTCCGCTTTCCTTCGAACACTAGAAGTAGGACTCCGAAATGAGTCTAATTCCCTCCGGTATTGCAGGGCTTGAAATATGCAGCGCTCACCTCTTCCTTCTTTAACTACGTTATTGAAAGGCTTCAATCCAGTGATCCAGTGATTAAAATAATGCATTTGTTCAACGAAGAGAAATTATTAACAGCTCAAAGCTAAGATGTTCGACAAATATGACAAAATAAACTTGGTTTGTTTTCTATAAGCACACAGGTTCTGTATAAAATACAGAATGTTGAAAATTTTCTTCAAGAATAATGGCACCCATTCCAAAGACAGAGAATCTCTAAGACGAGTGCAAATATCTTGCGATCACCGGTAAATATATATAAAAAGAAAGAAAATACTGCCTTGCGGCATATCGTGCAATTGAAAAAGGAAAGAGCATATTTGTTAATGCAGAAGAGAGGCAGTATAGTTGTGAGCTTGTTGTCTTTGATAATAAATCTGCCTGGTCTATCAAAGCTTACATTAGGTTAATGCACAACACAACATATTTTATGTTACCAGCTAACGAAGGAACATTGATGCGATATCGTCACGTTCTAGAAATATCTGCTAAATCTTCCTCTAAACATATTCTTAATAAAAGAAACAATAATGACTGACTTGCGACGACTCAACTACAAAACATATGAGCTGAGGCGACCATACTCATTGTAGTATACAAGGAAACTTTCCTGACGCTATATATTACTAAAAGAAAAAAATATTAACTTGAAAATTAACTCTCGTTAAAAATGGTGGAGTATACAAGTTAAACTTAATTGAAATATAAAATGAAATATACTATGCATGCGTTGTATCCTCTATCTCCAAATGTCGTGGTACCGCCACGGTATTGTGACGGATAGTTTGGATACACTGTACCAGTGTTATAATAGTATAATAGTAAAGAAGATAACGATGCAGCTGCAATAACAACGTAACGATCCAATAATCACTTCACGAACCAAGAATCAATATTCCAAACGAACTAACCAATCGACACCTTCCGACTTCACTGCGAACTCAACTCGAACTTACACACAAACTTCATTCTGACCGTTACTATTTATAATCGCTCGGTCCAGTCTATTTCTCACAAGGGGACGTCGTGACTGTCATCACAACACAGTGGTAGCCATTTTGATCTTTGGTAATACTAAGACCACTCTTTACATACATTGCCGTTAGTAGACTTCATCAACGCTCATAAAGTTACTGTTAAGACCAGATATTACTATTATAAAAACATCGGTAGGATTTAAATGAAAGAAGAGTGGCCGGTGTTGTAAAAAAAAAAAAACTTGAGTGGGGGAGGGGGCATTTAGAACACAATGAATTCTAATGACGTAGCTTGACAAATATAAATAAGCAATCATGTGAGTATTTTGACATATTTCCTATGCTCAATAGTTGTAACCAAAATGGAACAGTAATGTAATTTTATCGAAGATAAATTAGATCAGAGAAGAAAAAAAATTTAAAGATTCAGAAAATTGAAAAACAAATATGAAATAAAGTCATAAATTAATTGAGAAAGATAATTATTATTGTAATTATTCATGTACACATACATGCACATATATAGAAATAGATAGATAGATAGATAGATAGATAGATAGATAGATAGATAGATAGGTATAGATATAGATATTTATGCATGAATGCATACACATGTATAATACATGTATATATA